>NW_015174967.1:86201-101957 GCF_001447785.1 Gekko japonicus | reverse complement strand
CGGGGACAGAGGGTGGCAATGGGGAATCAGCGGTCCCGAAGGCACCCCCTTGAATGTGGGGTGCCCCAGGGTGGCGTGTTGTCCCCAATGTTATTTAACATCTATATGCGCCCCCTCGCCCAGATTGTCCGGAGGTATGGGCTTGGGTGTCATCAGTACGCTGATGACACCCAGCTCTACCTGATGTTGGACGGCCGCTCAGACTCCAGTCCCGTGACCTTTCTCAGGCATTACAAGCCGTGGCTGGTTGGCTCAGGCTGAGTCGGTTGAAATTAAACCCGGCAAAGACGGAGGTCCTGGGCCTTTGTCGGACCGGCCGGGATTTGGGGCTCCTTCTCCCGACCTTCGGCGGGGTGCCTCTAGTGCCTGTGCGGGAGGTTAGGAGTTTAGGAGTGCTCCTGGACTCTTCATTGACAATGGAGGCCCAGGTAGCAGCCACTGCGAGGTCTGCCTTTTACCATCTCTGGCTGGCCCGGCAGTTGGCCCCCTATCTCAGCCGCGAGGACTTGGCCACTGTGATCCACGCGACAGTCACCTCGAGGCTGGACTACTGTAACGCTCTCTACTTGGGGCTGCCTTTGTTGCAAATCCGGAAGCTGCAGCTGGTGCAGAATGCTGCAGCCAGGCTGTTGATGGGTCTCTCGAGGAGGGACCATATCCGGCCGGTGCTGCAAGCGCTGCACTGGCTGCCTATAGCATACCGGATTCGTTTCAAAGTGCTGGTTCTTACCTTTAAAGCCCTACATGGCCAGGGCCCAGTCAACCTGAGGGACCGCCTCTTCCCGTATGTTCCCCCAAGAGCGCTGCGATCAGGGAGTCTGGACTTCCTTGAGGTCCCAGGCCCCCAGGACATCAAGCTCACCCTAACCAAGGCCAGGGCTTTTTAGGTGGCGGCTCCTACCTGGTGGAATGAGCTCCCGGTGGAGATCAGGGCCCTGCGGGACCTAGTGCAGTTCCGCAGGGCCTGCAAGACGGAGCTCTTCTGCCAGGCTTTTGAGTAGGAGCCGCCGCCGCCGCCACTATACCACCATCGTGGCGGACCTACCATCTGCCTGGCCTTGGACGGGGGGCACGTTACCAGAAGAGGGACATTATCCTGGCGCTTCGACGTTATTCTATCGGCTGCAAATGAGAGTCATCAACCAGCTTGGATTTTAAAATGACCTTGATCTTTACTATATACTGTAGAGCACCATTTTATTTTGTATTTATGGAAGTTTTAATGTATTTTATACTTTGATTCGGCATGGCCGTTGTTAGCCGCCCTGAGCCGTACGGGTAGGGCGGGATACAAATCCCAAAATAAATAAATAAATAAATAAATGTGCCCAGGCCTTTTTAACAACAGGCTCTCCAATCCTTGATACCACCAACAACAAAAAGTCTCCTGAAATTTTTCCCTATATTCCTTTTTCCTTATTCTTCTCTGTTTATTCTTATTCCTTCTTAATTCATTAAACCTTACTGAACCTTAATTCATTAAATCTTACTAAACCTACTAAATCAATATTTATTTTTCCTCTTATGTACAAGTGTAGTTATTATCTATAATCCTTTCCAAGGCAACAATCGATTTTGAGTAATTCATCAAATCAATTCATTAACCAGTTAATTCATCAGACAACTCAGCAACTCAGCATAATTCTTATTTCATTAAACCCTACTAAACCCACTGGATCAATATTTATTTTCCCTCTTATATACAAGTGTAATTTTAGTTTATAACCCTTTCCAAGACATCAGTCAATTTTAAACAGTAGATTACAGTAGATTACTTCATCAACCAGTCAATTCATCAAACATTCAGCAACTCTACATAGTCTTTGGTCAGTAAATAGCATGCTTCTCTCCACCTCTTCTTCCGCTGCTCAGACTCAGACTCACTGTTAAAGCCCAAAGGTCCGATCTTCTTCCGTTGTTCCACTGCTCAAACTTAAGTTCACCGTGAGATCAGGAGATCAATTTTCTTTATCCTTCTTGCCGTTTTCTCTTTTTCAACACTCCACTTTACTCTGAAATAGTTAACTGGTTTGTCCCTTCAACCTTCTTGGTTACTGTCACCAATGTAGTAATGCTTATAATCCTTTTGTCGTCTCTCTCAGTGAAATCATTTCTCTACGGGCTGAAGCCCCTTTAAGATGCGGCACCGAAATTTACACTTAGTCCAGAGAGGCGCCGTCGCGGATTCGCCGCTTCCTGATCCTTAAGGCGACCCACTCCCGGGACTGTTTTTCTCTCTGCAATTGCAGTAAAGAAATATAGTTCAGCAGAAAAAAAACAACTTACTTTGGCATAAAGTTCACGTTTTTTTCCCTTAGTGCATTTCGTTTTGAGGAATCTCTGCTATAGTTTCAGTCAACACATTTACCCAGCCGGAAGGAGCCTCGCTGGGTTCGTCCCCGCCTTCTGCTCTGGAGCAAATCTTGGCCCCGCAAAGCCAAGCCGCCGCTCGTCTCCGCCGCCAAGACCGCGCTCCTCGCTGGAGAGACGTCCTTGTCTCTCGTAGAAGGTTCTTCACCCTGCCGAGTGAAAAAACCTCCCAAAGGTAGGGGAAAAGGTTGGTAATCAGTCAGGAGCTCGACCGATCACGTCCAACCTCCGTGCGACCGGAACCGGAACCCCAGAGATGTCATATTGAAGGCAACTTCGGGAAATCCATTGAAATTTTGGAATACAATTATTAAGACTCTGAAAGACATTCCATTTGAAATTCGTCAAAACAGGAAGAGCTACAAGAAATTAATCTCATTTCTTCAATCAAATGTAATACAATATCGGTGGGGGATTCCTGAATGTTTCATCTTTAGAATTAACGACAGAAGAGAGAAGATCGACTCCATTTTTAAAGCGAAGGAATTTCTGAGACAGCAGCTGGGATCAGAAGAAGAACTAAAGGATGAAGAAACAAAATCAAGGTACTCTGTTACCTCTGGAACGGATGAGGACTCTGTTGGTGAAGTGGGAGCGGGAGCAAGTAAAACTGTGTATGATTTTAGAGAGAGAAAACAGAAGTAAGGGCAGAAGGACTCTGAAAATGGCCCTATGAAGATAAGAAGATGCTCAAGAAGTGTTCTCAAAATACTAACCCTACTAATATTGAAGCAGTAGTAAAAAAAAAAGACAACTCACAAGTATAATGTTATACGAACATGTATTTACTAACATGTACTTTAACATGGATATGATTCCCTACTCTTGGGTTTTTAGTTAGTGTGGGTATCTTTTCTTTATCCCTAGTTGTAGTCCCTCCCTTTATTTTCTGTTGTAGTTATGTCGTCTTATGAAAAAATAATAAAATTACCCTTTCGGGGGTTAAAAAAAAGAGAGTGATCTCCCTTTTCACAGGGCAGGGATTACTTCTCTTCACTAGAAGCTCTGTCTCTTTTTGGCTTGAATGGGAATCTTATGTGATCCTCTCACTCCTCTTTGCCTCCTTCCCAGTCCTCAGTCAGTGCTAAACTGTCTCTTCTTGAACTGTCAGTTCCCAACTGTCATTTCTGAACTGAAGCTCTCCATAGAATTCCATTTGAACAGCCTGTCTCTCAAAGGTTCTCATACTCTGTGAAACATTAACCCTTGATAGTCCATTATAGCTTTCCTCCAAATAAATATCTAATTGTTCTGCATTCAAGATATAGAATTGTAAATGCAGAAAACATACAGGCACCTTAGTTTGATGTTTCCCAATTTCTGGGTGAGTCTCAGGCAAAATGCAAAAGGAACATAGCTGCTGATAGAAGGAAGAAGAAGAAGAAGAAGAAGAAGAAGAAGAAGAAGAAGAAGAAGAAGAAGAAGAAGAAGAAGAAGAGGAGGAGGAGGAGATTGGATTTATACCCCACCCTTCACTACCCAAAGGTGTCTCAGAGCGGCTTACAAACTCCTTTCCCTCCCCCTCCCCACAACAGACACCCTGTGAGGTAGGTGGGGCTAAGAGAGCTCTGACAGAAACTGCTCTTTTTCAAGAACAGCTGTGTCAGAATTATGGCTTGCCCAATGTCATCCAGCCAGGTGCAAGTGGAGGAGTGGGGAATCAAACCCAGTTCTCCCAGATTAGAGTCTTAACCACTACACTTAACCACTACACCAAACATTCACACAATTTATATATTTATTAATTAAAATATTTATATCCTGTCTTTCTTCATGGCTGAAGGTGACTTACAACCTACAAATAAAATTTCACAAACAACATAATTAGAATAAAATCCCAGATACGCCCTCCTCCCAAAAGATTCCTGCAGTTTATACCCCATTAAAAGCCCTGGCAAGTAAAATGCCCATGCAGAGCCTTCTGAAGGTTTCTAATGACAGCACTATCTTCACCAACTCAGGGAACCCCTTTCATAAAGTGGAAGCTGCACTGGAAAAAATATGGGCTCTGGTTGTGGGGAAATAGCTGGTAGGTTGTGATTTGACAGCAGTGATCAACACAGTTGACCATGACCTGTTGACCCATGGCCTCGCTGACATAGGAGTCCGTGGGATAGCCTCGTAGTGGTGTTACTGCCAATGGCCTGCCTTGTTGTTTGAGGAAATTATCTAAGCAGCAGGCAAGGCCACAGGGGTACAAGAGATCTGTACACCTGTCTATAGTAAGGTCCAGCACAGTAGGAAAACTCCAGATTTGAAGAGTAAATTAGTTTTTATTAAACTATTTCCCTAATTACAAGCACACAAAACATTCAAAAGAGCAAGCAATACAGAACCAAGAAAGCTGAGGTGTCTAATAGCTAATAGAGGGGTTAGTTACGGGGTGATACTACGTGTCCAGACATGCAGAGGTCCATGAAGAAGGGATTATGGCCTAAACGCAAAGATTTGGGGTGGGCTGCCAGTTGGCATCAGGGCAGAGGCACAAAACCTGAGGCCATGTGCTCTGACGAATATAGACTTTGGAAAACAATGCTAACTAATGGGAGGTCTTGAGGGGCTTGCCCCAGGTGAAGACAAAAGATTACCTGGACCAATGATGAGCCTCAGGAGATGTGGCATCCAAAGGGGCAAGCCCTAGGTGGGACCAGTGAGCTTTCAGAGGGGCAGAGTCTGGGATTAAGCCAGGTGCCGGATGGGTGGCTGGGAGTGTCCATTGTGGAACAATAGAGTGGCCTGGCATTTCCCTGGTGCCAGACAAAAGAGGTGATGTTTCTTAATGTGTGGCAGGATGAACCTGAATGGCAGACTATTCAGTAGACATGGAGAGTTAATGTTTTCCTTGGTTGGTCTGGCATAGGTGTAAGAATGCAGATATTTTAGACAAATATATGGAGACAGAATCAGAGGATTATTCCAAAGTGAAACAGAAATTGGGGCTACAAACATGCAACATACTTCATTCATGACAGTACCACAGACTGGATACTCTTTGTCCCTGCCTGCCTGTACATGTAAGAGACAAAAGACTAGCCATTTGGTCAGTAGAAGATGCCTGAGGCAAGGGCAGAGACTTGCCCATTCTAGTCCTTTTTGGACTGAGCTGATAGGATAGACATGGGGGGGGGGGGTTGCTTGCATGGAGGATGCTTTGGCAGTGCAGCCAGCCTGGAGAGTCTTCACTTGGCCTGAGTTTTCCCAGCCAAGATGTGGTTCTCCTAGCCTCCCAGCAAAAGCCATTGTTTAAGCCAGGCCTGGTTTCATGAGGGCACTGCTTGTGGAGGTTCAGAGGTTGTTTTGGGGTGTCTTTCTCTCGGGAAAGAGCACCCTAGGTTCAGGACTGAGGAGGCTGGCTACAGTGGCTTACCTCATTCTTCCAAGGTCGGGAAGAGAGGGTAGCACTAGGACAGAGGATGTCACCTAGACACCCCCTGGTTTGTGTGGTCCCTTAGGGAGCAATCCTTTCTCCAGTGTTGTTCTACATCTATATGCACCCCCTCACCTAGCTGGTACAGCGTTTCGGGCTGGGTTGCCATCAATATACTGATGGCATACAGCTATACCTATTGATGGATGGATGGCCAGATACTGCCCCAGTTAATTTGGCTGAGGGACTGAAGGCCGTGGTGGGATGGCTAAAACAGAGGCGACTGAGACTGGATCCATCTAAAACAGAGGTTCTATGGCTGGGGGGGGGGGATTCAGGATTGGGGTGCCAACTCCCGGCTCTTGACAGTATGCCCTTAACACTGGTGCCAACTGTCAAGAACCTGGGTGTGTTTCTGGATGCCTCTTTATCAATGGAGGCCCAGGTCACAATTGGCATTTTTTCAGCTACACCAGGTCAGGCAACTGGCCCCCTTCCTGTCTTACCCTGACCTAGCCACAGTAACCCATGCAACTGTCACCTCCAGGCTAGACTACTGTAACTCATTCTATGCAGGGCTACCCTTGAGACTGACTTGGAAACTACAACTGGTCCAGAATGCAGCAGCACGGATCCTTACCAGAACCCCACAGTCAATGCACATCCAACCAGTGCTCTACCAGCTGCACTGGCTCCAGGTTGAATACTGTATCAAGTTCAGGGTTCTGGCACTAACCTTCAAGGCCCTAAACAGTCTGGGACCAATGTATCTATGGGACAGCCTCTTCAGGTATACCTCCCAAAGAGCACTATGCTCCAGAGAGAAGAACCTACTGGGATTCCTAGCCCAAAAATATCCAGCTGTCCTCAATCAGAGACAGAGCTTTTTCAGCCCTGCTGAATGACATTCGTGCCCTGTGGGACCTAATGCAGTTCTGCAGGGCTTGTAAGGCAGAGGTATTCTGGCAGGCCTATGGTTGAAGACAGCAATGGCCTCCATCTTGCCTGGCACTTTCCCTTTCTCTCCTTCCCCCTTCAACAAAGGAGTTGTTGAAACAACTGCTAATAAAAGAAACTCTTGGCCATTATGCAAGCCAGGTTTACGAACAGCAAGCTCTTGGGTCCATGAGTACCTTCAGGTTCTTAACCTGCTCTAAAAAAGCCAAGCCCGCTCTACCCAATACACATGGATCCAGTTGTTCTAAAGCATCAGCCTTCCCAACCAGCATCACCTATGTCTTGGCTGGATTGAGCTTCAGCTTGCTGTGCCTCAGTCACCTGACCACTGTTGGCAGCAATGGTACACAACCTGATTAAAGAGTAGATAGTTCATTTAGGCATCAACATACTTGATAGGAAAGAGGAGAGACAGAGATAAGTTCCTAACTACCTCTCTAGCTAAGAGAAAGGGTAGGACTGAGTGTGGCACTTCTGAGAAGGGGGGGGATTACCCTAGCAATCTGGAGACAGAGAAGGAATGACACTTAACAGGAGAGAAGGTGCTGACCTCACTATCTATATACTAATACCGAAACGCCCCCTGGTGTGCGGATACTTAAATCCGCACATCGGGGGGACCTGGGGGGGAGGGGGAGGTTTGTGCACACGTGGGGTGGTCTCCACGTCTGCACAAAAATCCGAAACCCTGGAAAAAAAATTGGGGGGATGTTCAAATCCCCCCAAAACTAAGAAAGCGTCCCCTGCGCATACACAGGGAACGCTCTGCGAATGCCGCCGCCGCCACTTTGGAGCTGGGGGGAGGGGGGAAGAGCAGCGAGGGCCGAGCGGCTTGCCGCTCGGCCCTCGCTGCTCTCTCCCCCCCCCGCGGCGGCGGCGGCGAGCCCGGCTGCAAAGCGTTTCCTGCGCATGCGCAGGGTCTAGTGGGCGCCTGGCGTCACTCTGCGCCCCATTGAATCCCCGCGAACACACACAAGCGAGGGCTGGGCCTATTTCCTCCTTCCGCATGTCAGCCTTATCAGGAGATGCAAGCCGGGCTGACGTGTCCCAAGAATCGGAAAGGCCGGGAAGACCAAACAGTGGTCGATAACAAACGGCTGAGAAAGCCCATGCACCGCCTCCGGACACGGCTCCACGCCCACCGGTGGCGGGGAAACGCAGGCAGCGCACGATGAGGGTAACAGGCTCTCTCTCCCACCTCACTCAGGCGAAAAGGCATGCCTCTCACGCCTGAACACCCTGTCTCCCCGATCCCACCACCTCCCTCCCGGTCCCCCACGCTCCTCGCTGCCTTGCACCTTTAGATTGGCAGACGGGCCGGTAGGCAAGCCCGGCGGCGGGGCGACCTCGTACTCACCGGTGACCAGCGTGTAGCGGTGTGGATCTCCTCCCGTATGCATTTGTGGGCTTTCCCCGGCAGCTGAAAGGAGATGAGCCGCACGGACCCCGGCAGCAGGAGGAGAATGAAGAGAGGCAAGAGGAGCGGGAGGAAGGCCGGCCTGACATGGGGGCGGCCGCCAGGCTCCGAGAGCAACAGCATAGCAGCTGGTCCGACAGACCAATGCAGCCCGGCCTTTCTGTCTCCGCCCCGGCCCGTACCACGTGACCTGGCGTGGCTTGCGTGAGGAAGGGTAGGTGGCATTGCAGGCCTGAGGCCTCTGCGAGAACTCCGAGGGTGGCTGAGCGTGGAGGAGTTCGCTAGGACCCCCTCCCCCACCGTGGGGTGTCTCAAATGGGTCGGGGAAGGGTGTGGAAATCAAGACATTGCCTCAGTGTCTGTCCCGGCTGGAGCCCTGAATCGAAGCGATAAGAATGAAAAAAGTCTATCTTTTCTAAAATCGGGGTGGTCGTGTGACCTGGAGTAAATACACACTAAGTGAAACCATACATCTCAGTAAAAGATTTCATGTTTTTAGGGTCACCAAACTAAAACTGCCAGTTACAGCATCCTGCGCCTAAAGCTGTAAATAGAAATACACAGAAGCCCCATGACACCTTGAAGACTAACAAAAGTATTCCAGAAAGTTATTCCTTTAAGGTGACATTGATTTTCGATTCAGTCATGCTATGGCATTCCCACGTTTGCATACTGAGCTCCAGTTATGAATGATCGTTTTGACAATATGCAATTATGTGTCAATGCAGCCTATTCTGGCTACTCTTCTGGATTTACAATTCTAAAATTATAACAACGTTTGAGTCCAGTGGCACCTTTTAAGACCAACAAAGTTTAATTCTGGGTATAAGCTTTTGTGTGCACACACACTTCACCAGATGCACACAAAAGCTTAGAATTAAACTTAGTTGGTCTTAAAGGTGTCACTTGACTCAACCTTTATGCTGCTGCTTCAGACTAACACATCTACCCACCTGAATCCTAAAATTTGTTTGTGAAATCAGTGGGGCTTTGTCCAGTAGCTGTTGTCCAGTTGCAATGTGTTTAGGGGAAACAGAGAGCTTCAACCTCTGATTGACAGATGCTACAGAGCAGTGATCAGGTGAGGGCTGTTTGGTGCGAGAGCCAGTTTGGTGTAGTGGTTAAGTGCACAGACTCTAATCTGGGAGAACCGGGTTTAATTTCCCCACTCCTCCACTTGCACCCAGCTGGATGACCTTGGGCTGATAAGTTCTCATAAGAGCTGTTCTTGAAAAAGAGCAGTTTCTGTCAGAGCTCTCTCAGCCCCACCTACCTCACAGGGTGTCTGTTGTGGGGAGGGAAAGGGAAAGGAGTTTTTAAGCCGCTCTGAGACACCTTTGGGTGGTGGAGGGCGGGGTATAAATCCAATTTCTTCTTTCATGACAACTGTTTGAAATAGGGTGCTAGATTAGATGGACCATTACCAAAAGACTGGTATTTATTTATTTATAGTTCCGATTTCTATACCGCCCATGGCCCCGGAGGTTCTTAGAGCGGTTTACAGAGGATTCTGAGGTATGCCCTCCAACCTGCCAATCCCGATGCCCTCCACCCTGCCAATCCCCGCAGCAATGGCGGGGGGAAGGCAAGGGGGGGACGAGGGGAGGGGTGGAGGAGTCAGGGGGAACCGGCGGGATGGGGGGTACTTACCTCCTCCTGCTGCTTCCTCCTCGGTGTGGAGCACCCTCCCCCCCGCGAGTATCGCGGGTCCGCCCCTTGTCCTATCTAATTGTCTTCTTGCTGCCGGGTCTTCTTCTCTTCTTCTTTGTACACTAGACATTGCCTTTCCAACCACCACAATCTCAAAGCACTGGTTCAGGGCCATGACAGATTATTCTAGAGGCTTGAATAAATACCGAGCTGGGCATCATCTGCATATTGATAACACCCAACCCTGAACCTCCAGACAATCTCATTCTGCGGCTTCACATAGTTATTGAAGAATATGGGTGAGAGAGTACAGTTCTGTGAAACTCCACAGGATAAATCCCACCCAGTAAATTCTGTTCCTTCAATGGGAACTCTTTGTATTGAATTGGACAAAAAAGACTGAACCTCTGAAAGGCTACTCCGTTAATACCCATTTTATATTCCAACTGATGGATAAGAATGGAGTGGCATCTGTGTCAAAGGCCACAGATATATCTAACAATATCAAGAGGTATGAGTGACCCCTGACTAAATTTAAATGGAGATTGTCCACCAGTGTAACTATAGCTCTCTTGGTTCCAAACTCGAACCTAAAGCTTGATTGAAATGGGTCAAGGGCCATCCAAAAACAGCTCTGCTACCCCACCCTATCACCTTCCATAGAAAAGGTAAATAGGAGTCTGGTCTATAACTGGCCCCCTCATCCTTAGTCAATGAAGGTTTTTTTGTGCAAAGGTCTAATAACTGATTCCTTCAATGGTGTAGGGAGAACTCCTTCAGTCAGTGACACAAAAATGGTTTTAACCAGTGGCTCTAATACATTTTCCTGGCATGATTTCAGAAGCCAGAATGAGCATGGGTCAAGTGCAGAGGTAGTGGCTCTCACACTTCCAAATACCCTGTCAGCATCTACTTGCAAGATCAATCTGAATTTATATATTACAAAAAGACAACCAGCTGCTTCAAATGTCTCAGGTACCACATCTACACTCACATTATCCTCCAAGGTGCAATGGAAGAGAGAAATTTTATTAGCAAACAACCCTGAAATAACACCACTGCACTGAACTGTTCATTTGAAGAATAAGGAAGCTTTGTTTTTGCTCCGTGTCCATGTACTACAGCATTTCGTCCTGCAGAGGGCACTGGAACACAAAGTCAGAAGAAGCTGAGTGCCTAAAATAACCTGCTTGTAGCTGCTGTCAATTCCAATATGCACAAAGGAATTTATGAAGTGTTCATGGAAGGTTTGCATAATCCAACATTAAACGAGCATTAATGTAGCCAAATAGCTGTGGAAAATTGTAATTCAGAACTTCAACACTTTTGCCCAAATTTCTGAGAGCTAAAAGCAGGGATTTAAAGTGCTGTCATTGTTCTCCTTCAAAAATGTTTGCATAGTTAGACCTAATGTGTGAGCATGCCAATAAGGATGGGGCCCCAAACTGAGCATCTAGCTGCAGGCATAATATCTGCATCATAAAGACATGAGCAAAACTGCTGCAGTCTTTTCAAGATGGAGGGTAGAAATTCAAGTCTTTATAGTTGAGCCAGTTTTAAGCACATGCCCTAAAATAAATCTCTTTATGGTTATGATTGCACCAACTTAACTTTGAGACAAATCTTCAGCTTTTGACCTTGTTCATTTGCAGACAATTTGTTGCTAAATGAACCATTGTTTTCAGACATTCATACTGGCCAGACTTATTTTATTCGACTTAATATCAAAACTTGGCACAAATACAAAACATTTTTAAAACAGGCACCATGGTGAAAATAGAAGCCTGTAACAAAATGCATATGAGTTGCATATAAATATATAAGATATTTAAGCATATACCAAACAATAGTAGTTAAACCGCACTATTTTTGTAGTGTTACTATTTAAAAGTATTGCTCTCAGAAGTGAAAGCCTTTAACCAAATTTTATCAAGGTCTGCAAAAGAACTTGCTGGGTGGCAGCACAGATTTGGAACATTAGAGGCAGAAGCTATGCCTTCCCTCCCACACACAACAGCCAAATTGTTAACTCTGAAATTCAAGTAAATGTTTTGTTTGAACACCCTGGCATGCAGGCAGGGATCTAAAGACTGGGTGATGGATAGATACAGAGAGCCTAGATGGCCTCCCCCTCACTAATACATACTGTGCCCACCTTATGAACTTGGCAGGGGGTTAAGAAGCTGTGGACTCTGCTGACAGGTAGCCAACTCACCTACTTTGCAGGGACAGAGGAAAAGGCATGTTTGCACATGTTGGAAGACAGGAACGGCTGCAGAGACAGAGGGAGGGGATAATGGCAAAGGCCCAGACTTTGTCCGTCTGGTATTAATTATTTATTATTTATTAATGCGATTTCTATCCCATCCTCCCCACGGATGGGCTCAGGGCGGCTTACAGCGGTGGCAGCAATTGCCGATAAAACAAATAAAATAGTGTACAACAGTACAATACTTAATAAGAATATAAAATCACAAGGTGCTAATTAAATGTACAATTTCATCACTTACAATGGCGCATTCAGATGTCTAACAACTACTAAGTTCCAGCTCTCTGTTGTCCTGCATCGCTCGATGGAAATGAGCCAAATGTTAAAAACTAAGGGCTGGGATTGTTGATGGTAATAGTGGAGGGTGGCTCCTAGTTGAAAGCCTGGTGGAAGAGCTCCATCTTGCAGGCCCTGCAGAATTGCAGGAGGTCCCACAGGGCCCTGATCTCCTCCGGGAGCTCATTCCACCAGTAAGGAGCTGCCACTGAAAAAGCCCTGGCCCTCATTGCGACGAGTCTGGCCTCCTTGGGGCCAGGGAGGGTCAGCTGGTTCCATGACCCCGACCTCAGTGCTCTCTGGGGTATATGTGGGGAAAGGCGGTCCCAGAGGTATGTCGGACCCTGGCCATGTAGGGCTTTAAAGGTAAGCACCAGCACCTTGAAACGAATTCGGTATGCTATTGGCAGCCAGTGCAGAGCCTTCAGCACAGGTCGGATGTGCTCCCATCTAGGTAAACCCATCAACAGCCTGGCCGCAGCATTCTGCACTAGCTGCAGCTTCTGAATTTGTGACAAGGGCAGCCTCATGTAGAGAGCATTACAGTAGTCTAGTCTCAAAGTGACCATCACATGGATCACTGTGGCCAGATCGTTGCGGTTGAGGAAGGGAACAAACTGCCTGATCAGCCGAAGATGGTAAAAGGCTGACTTGGCAGTAGCTGCTACCTGGGCCTCCATTGTTAAAGAGGAATCCAGGAGCACTCCCGAACTACTGACCTCTGGCACTGGCACCAATGGTGCCCCACTGAAGGTCAGGAGTGGGGTCCCCACTCACACCCCACCCCAACCCACACACAGGACCTCCGTCTTCGCTGGAGTCAGTTTCAGCCGACTCAGCCTGAGCCAACCAGCCACGGCCTGTAGCGCCCGGTCCAGATCTTCAGGACTGGAGTTCCCAGCATCAGATAGATCTGGGTGTCATCAGCATACTGATGACATCCCAGCCCATGACTCTGGGCTATCTGGGCAAGGTGGTGCATATAGATGTTAAATAGCATTGGGGAGAGCACTGCCCCTCGAAGCACTCTGCATTCCAGTGGGAGTCTCCTAGACTGTTGCTCCCCAAGTGCCACCCTTTTCCCCTGACCTTGGAGAAAGGAAGCAAGCCATTGCAAGGCAAGCCCCTGTATTCCCATGTTGGCGAGGTGGCGAAGCAGCAACTGATGGTCGACCGTGTTGAACACAGCCGACAGGTCCAACAACATCAGTACTGCCAAACCACCCCGATCCAGATGCCTCTGGAGATCGTCAGTCAGAGCGACCAGTGCCGTCTCTGTCCCGTGCCCCAGGTGAAAGCCGGAATGGAAGGGGTCTAGCATGGAAGTGTCATCCATAAAGCCCTGTAACTGTTAGACTCACTGGTATAGTAAGCCAGTAATCTCTGTCTTATTTACGCAGCAGTAGCTTCTTTATTTTGTATGTGTTAGCAAAGTTACAGAGTTACACAGAGCCACTTGCCAGTTTCAGACTAATAAGAATCCTTTATTTAAGGAACTACATTCTAGATAGTGCAGACTGAGAGATAGGAATAGAATCTAATCTAACTAGCTGGATGTATGTAGATGCAGAATGCATCAGATATGCAAAGAGAATTACAGAATAAAGGTACAACAAGAAGGGAAAAATGATATATGACTAAAGAAATTATATTGCAAAAATTATATATACATTCTACTTAAGTGCAAATACCCAACATATCGAATATTGAATAACTAACCTTGAATGTTTAGCATTATGGAGAACTGTGGAGCATCACATTTTGTTGTTGGGTTTATGCAAGCAAACAAATAGGATCAAAGCAACAACAATCAGGATATTTAATTCAACAAAGAGACACTTTGTTGTTTGGAGTGAACAGGACTGTGTTGGGTATTTGCACTTAAGTAGAATGTATATATAATTTTTGCAATATAATTTCTTTAGTCATATATCAGGCTTTTTCCCTTCTTGATGGAGAATGCATCTGTATCCATGGTGCCAAAAGATGGAGATCAACAATGCTCCTTCTTTGTGGGTGTGAGAGAGAAGGGAGAAGGAAGGAAGCAATTTCCTGAGAGTATCAGTCTATACATCAAAGGGACAGAGGCAGAAAAGTAAAAAAGAAGGATGCTCACAGTTTGCCTGTCTATCTGACTCTCTTGTAACCCCCCCTCTGGAGGATGTGGCTAAGAGACAGCATTTAGTCCTTCTCTTGATGTCTCGTGACTCTGCTCACAAGATTCATCTACTTTTGTAGATCTTCTAAGTATTCTATAAGAAGTAGTTTAGTGAGGGCATCTGCAACCATTTCTTTCATTGGACAGTAGCATAACTTGATTTCTCAATAGGTGTTGTTAGTAGAAAGCTCATTGGTATCATCTCGTTGTTTGATGTAGATTACTTCCATTGGAGTTGGTGCAGAATTGAACTTCCGCATTTTCAGGGATTTGATCAGATCTTCAGTCTTTTGCTCTTGGTTGATGAGAAAACTTCCATCTGGTTCCCTTTGAACCTGGATGCCAAGATAATGTGTGAGGCTACCCAGTTGCTTAACTTCAACTGGTTGGTTCAGATGATCTACAATCTCCTTGCTGTCATGTGGGTTTTTATATGCTAGGATCAGGTTGTCAATGTAAGTAAGAATGTAAGCCCATTTGCCAGGCAAGGATCAGATGCACTTCTTTGAAGTCTGCTTGAAGTAGCATGTTATTCAGGTTTGAATGAATCAACTTTCTTCCTCTCAGCTTTCTTCATTGTCCAACTTTCACAGCTATACATAGAAATGGAGAATACTACAGCATGAATTATCTTGATCTTGGTAATCAGTGACACATCCTTGCACTAAAGGATCTTTTCTCGCTCCTTTGTGACTGCCTTTCCCAGTATTAGTCTCCTTCTGCTTTCTTGGTTGCTGTCTATTTTTTGGTTGATAATGGAGCCAAGGAATAGAAATCTTTAACAATTTCAGTTTCTTCATCGTCACCCCTAAAGTTGAATAATTCCCCAGACTTTGCTACTATATCTAGATATGAAGAAATAAAGCTTCATCTTACTGCAACTATATCCTGAACTGCACAGCCTCTCCCAAGCATGCTCCAACCAACCACATACCCAATTAACTCTATCTAGGACGTCAAGTGTCACATTTTGCTATAGTGGGACTATGGAGTTTATTCTGTTTCACAGGCATAGTAGGAAATACTGCAGTGTACAACAAAAATAACACTCCTTATCCTCTTTTCTGTTGCTTCATGGGGTTCAGATTTGATTTGTCCATTCTTTGAACTATGAGCTTTAATTGTGTTTCAGCCAGTACTTGCTTTGGTTCATAGGAATCCCTAGAGTTCCCCTGCCTCCTCCTGGGCATGTGAAGAGATGAGAACTGCTTGTCTCAATAACAGAAACAACAGGTGTAAAATCTGCCTTTTATTAGCTTGGGCTGACTTTGGGATGTCATGAGCAGAGTCCA
>NW_015174967.1:78293-86144 GCF_001447785.1 Gekko japonicus | reverse complement strand
AGTGTCAAAATGTGACAGAAGTAGATCTTGCTACTGCAAAGTGTTGTCTTTATCATACTTTTCTGGCTACAGTGACCTCATTGGGAACAATATATTTCCTCACTGCAAGGAAGAAAGGAAGAAACTTGCAAGACAAATCTTTCCAGTATAATGATATTTTGAAGAATAATATTGTAGAATATGTCCTTCTAACAGCCTTATTACCACACAGTCCAGATTTCAGAAACAGTAACTCTTCTTTACCGTAAAAGGATGTCTACAAAGCTGCTTTGAAGAGGGGCAGATTGTCAGGGTCACTACGCTCAAATCCAGAGCTGAAGGATGAACTCAGACATCTCAAGGTCACTAGCCTATAGAATGTACTGCTCTGTTGATGAGTCTGAAAACAAGATCATGATCCTAGAATTTATAGTAGACCTAGCCAATCCAGAAGGTTTATACTGCCTGCCAATTGCAGAAGCTGGTGTTACACACCCTATTCTTTTTTGTGCTGGAGGAGTGTTTTAAGATATTCGCAACCAGCAAGCAGTGGAAAGGTCGGGGTCAGGGACATGGGTGGGCACAATTTCTGTGGCACTAATACATCACTTCCAGGTAAACACCTGGAAGTGATGTAGGGTTCATGAAAAGCAGATATACCACTGAGCCTAGGCCCCTCTCTTGTTATTCCAGCTGAACCGAGCACAACACTTATATTCCAGAGGGGCTCATGGGGTGGAAGAGTTGACGAGAATCCCTCATGCAGCTTACTAACTGAGCAGAGTTGCACAGACACCTCACACCTTGAAAATTATCAGCTTAAACTATGTGTAATTCACCACATAATCTTGCATTGCAGTTTCCAAAGAGCAGGATGTTTTAAATGGCAAGTCTGAAATAACCTTGCTGTATCTTCAAGCACCTAACGCAGAGTTCCCAGGTACTTTTTTCATCCAGGAACTCATTGGGAGACTACTGCAGGATGATTCTACTTTCCATTGTGGTGTCTCAAGCAGATGTTCTTAAACCCATTTAGCAAAACTGCATATTCAGTGCTCATTGATCTTTAAACTACTGGTTGTTAAAACTCTTCTGCTAATCTGATCACAGACATTGCCAATAATGTTATTTGAAGAAATTTACTCAAGTTAAAACAGAAATAACTTTGCTCAAAATATACAAAATGTGGGGTATGATGGCTGGGGGGTATGCTTCATTTGTTTAATGAGGTATACGGTAGTTCATTTACTTAATGTGCAGATTTTAAAAAATCTGTATTAGTTTGCGTACCTGGCAGGGGAGACACCTTGATCACAAAGGAGGTTTTCCCAGGGTGAGGCTCATCCATTTCACTGCGGGTGTGCTGGCCCCTGTGATTTCCCCAAATGCAGGAAACTCGACTGCATAATTTGTAGTAGACGCAAAGAGTCGGACTTGACTGTGCGACTGAACAACAACAACAACAACATACTTTGGAAAAAAAATGATTGCAAGAGGAATGGCTTATGCTTGTCACACTCTTTTCAGATTTTGTACTCTATGTTTAAGCCATGCATATCTGTCTACATCTTAACTTTGTTCTGAAAGCAGCATGAAACATTTAATGTTTCTGGGCAAGACAAGAGAATTCCCATTTTGCTTCCCTTATCACATCCCTCCAGAGCCTTTGCTGAAACTGCTATCCTTTTTAAAAAGTGAAAGCTCCACAGGGAAAGTATGTCTGAGATTCTTCTTTGATATATATCTAGTGACATGGGATACTGATCTCTCATTGGGGTCCTTTGGTGATATCACCATAATAATATTAACAAGACAAATGAACAGCTCCTTGCATGGCAGCAGCCTCTTTATTTCTCTAGTTACCTAAGTCCTTTACAGACATTGCAATAACATGTTTTGGGAGCTCCCAACATGCATGGTTGCCAGCTCACCTATTTACCATGCATTTAGACCCTTAGTATGTATAAATGTGGTGGCTCAAGTGGTTAAGACGCTGAACTGCAGGCTGTGGAAGGTCGGTAGTTCAGCAGTTTGAGTCCCGAGTGTGCCCCATGACGGAGTGAGCTCCCGTCTCTAGTTCCAGCTCCTGCCAACCTAGCAGTTTGAAAGCAAGAAATTGCAAGTAGATAAATAGGTACCACTTTGGTGGGAAGGTAACAGTGTTCCGTGCGCCTTGGTGTTTAGTCATGCTGGCCACATGACCACGGAAATATCTTCGGGCAGCGCTGGCTCTTCGGCTTTGAAACGGAGATGAGCACCGCAACCCTAGAGTTGGACTTGACTGGCTTTCGAGCAAGGGAACCTTTACCCTTACCTATGTATAAATGTAAACCCGGAAAAAACTAGTGGTCTGTTTGTGCATACCTAGGATTGCCATATTTTGAAAAGCAAAAAAAAGAAAGAAAGAAAAGAAAGACATATTTCCTGACTGATTTTCAAACAAGTGATCACTATCACAAATCTCATTTTAAATACCCCTACTATTTAAGCTGTGGTAATTGCTGCTAACTAGCAATATCCCTAACCTTCCAACCCAAAAAGAGAATATTTTCATCAGTGTTTTTTTTAAAAAAGAGCCCAAAAGAGGATGGATGCACAAAAAAGAGGATATGTCCTGTAAAAAGAGGGCATCTGGTAACTCAGCACCTGGTAACAGCATACTGAAGCTGTCCTTTTTGGCTACCTAAAGCTGCATGCACATGGTAAATACATGCATTATTCCTGTGCATACAATAAGACCACACATACTAGAAGGACTGCATATTGAGCACATTCCTGTTTTATACAATTGGCTCCCACTATGCATAACTGTGACATCTGATTTTGTCCAGATGCTATTTTCTAGTGTGGGAGAATTCACATGGACATTGAACATGCATTTACTGGAGGAAGATAATCATGTAGTGGTTACCATGTCTAATCAGTTGTCACCAATCCTGCCAGTTGCCTTTGGTGAGAGTAAATAGTATGTAGTTGAAAAATATCAGCCACTGCAAATACTGAGCTAGAACAAATGTCAACAGCTGCTAAAACCAGTATATTCTGGATTTCAATGGGAATTGTTCTCATCCAAGTGCCAGTAAATTGGTCTTCTAACAAAACTAGTGGTTGCAGGATCAAGCCCATTATTTTTTTTAGAAACCT
Organism: Gekko japonicus; assembly: GCF_001447785.1. Classification (NCBI taxonomy): domain Eukaryota; kingdom Metazoa; phylum Chordata; class Lepidosauria; order Squamata; family Gekkonidae; genus Gekko; species Gekko japonicus. Next base: position 83,021 of record NW_015174967.1, on the reverse strand, counting down.
TTTATGATTGTGAACCTGATAAGAAAGCCTGAGAAATGGGTTTTGGTGGGGTTTTATTTTTGGCTTTTGTCTGTTTATATAAATGATCTGAACAATGGAGGTTGCTTTTAAACAGATGCTCCTTTGGAACAGTGTTCCACAGTCAACTGAAAATAAAGAATGCTGCAGACCCTCGGGGATCTGCCATAATTTTCCTACTATTTTTACCATCCTTATTTATGTAGTGGAAGAATTCCTGCAGGCGCTTCCGGAGGCTTACAGGAAAATATATAGAAATGTTTTGCTGGTATGCATGCTGTTGATTCCAGAAATGAAGCTTTTAAAGCAAGACCTCTGGAATATTTTCAAAGCAAATATTGGGGAAAGGATTAACTGAGAATTAACTGAACATGCAAGAGTTTTGCCATTATTGAACAATGGGCAATGTGTAGAAGAGACCTCAAAATTAAGCATACTTCCTAGTGATTTAATGATTAGTGCATTATTTAAAGCAATAAAAGGTAAAGGTTCCCTTGCTCGAAAGCCAGTCAAGTCCGACTCTAGGGTTGCGGTGCTCATCTCCGTTTCAAAGCTGAAGAGCCAGCGCTGTCCGAAGACGTTTCCGTGGTCATGTGGCCGGCATGACTAAACACCAAGGCGCACGGAACGCTGTTACCTTCCCACCGAAGTGGTCCCTATTTATCTACTTGCAAATTCTTGCTTTCAAACTGCTAGGTTGGCAGGAATTTAAAGCAATACATGCATGTTAATTTAAGTATCTTGAAATAGCCAACTTTGGCATGAAAATGAGAGGTGAGAGCTCACGTAATGTATTTGGTGGGATTTCATAATGTTCTTCTTTTCAGTTTATATGTATGGATCAAGATGTTCATTCAGAATTCTGGGGAGGAGCCATGGCTCAATGGTAGAACATCCACTTTGTGTGAAGAAGGTCCAAGGTTCAGTTTCCCCCATCTCTTGGTAAAAGAATAAGGTTGTAGGCATGAGACCCTGGAGATCCACTGCCAGTAGCCCGATTCAACATAAGGCTTCTTAATGTGTTCAAATGAAATGTCAACAAATACCTAGTATAAGCTCAAAAATCATGACCCCAGTCTAAAGAATTAAGACTGCAGTTCTAAACCCTCTTATGCAGGAGTAAAACTCATTATATACTTTTGGGTAAACAAGTTCAGGACAACATATTAAGTTCAGAATTGTGTTTCAAATCCCACTGAAATTGGGAGATGACTAATTGTTTTGATTTCATTAGGACTTAAAACATAGTTTGGGGGCTAAAATTGCATTTGTATTATTCTAGAAACTGTCAAGTACTTTGGGGCATTCAAAATGGAGTTCTGTTTTAAAAAGTTGGTTCAATCAGTCGAGCTGGGAGAGGCAGTGTGGCCTTGCTCCTGCAAAGACAAGACATTATTCTGCTGCTTTGGCTCTCCAATTAACATCCCATTCAATTAAGTCCCTGTGAGAGATGTGGGTGGAGTGAGCTGCAGATCACCCCACTAGGCTTGCCAAGTCCCCCCAGGGGGCGGGGAAAACCCCGCCCCAGAGGCCCGTTCCCCGCCTATGGTGGATCGGGCCCCGGGGGAACCCCACCCCCAAAGCACATGACGTGCACGTCACCCAGAAGTGACGCGACCACGCCGGGCACGCTGGGGGTGGGGTCACGGTCATCTGAGGGAAACCTCTATGGTTTTCCCTTGGATGGTCGTGGCCCCACCCCCAGCGTGCCCGGCATGGTCGCATCACTTCCGGGTGATGTGGTTGTGGCACGCGCACGCGCACTCCCAGAGCGGTGCTGGAGTCCCTTACTTTAGCGCCGCTCGGAGTTGGGAACCCTACACCCCACTGACCTTCTGACATGTATCTGTCTCCCCCTTTCCACACTATTTCATTTTATCCTCACCCTTCCAACCCCCATATTCTCACCTCTTCCTTTGGCCTTCTCTCCTTCCCACCCACCCACCTACCTACCTACCTACCTACCTACCTGGTGGGCTTGATGTTGATCGTCAAACTGAATACACCAATCATAACAGTGTTATTCAATTATTATGAAGCCTGCTAAATGTGCCATTGTGTACATCGACAGCAAAAGGAACCTCCTTCTTTGTGCATGTGCAGTAACGTTATAACAACATAACATTGTAAGAAAATGCTGGATGTATCATGGGGAACAGCATGGTTGCCACCATTTCAAAGGTCCCCCACTCCTCCTTCGTTGCTGACTAAGAAGATGGCTGGTGAAGGTTCCCACAAAATCCTAATGAAAATAGTATTCCATTCATGATTGTCGAATAGGATACAACAATTCATAATAGTGTTATCCAATAATTATGAAGCATGTTAAATGGAAACACTGCACATGTTGAGTTCCCATGTCTATCAAATCAATTATATAATTCCATTATCTTCAGATGTTTAAAAGACTGAATTATCATCAAAAACACATCAGAAGCTATAGAGAAAGAGAAGGGGAGGAGAATTAAGAAACAATACAAGCACGAGGTGACAAAACCTACCCACAAAAAAGAAAGGAAAGGAAAGGAACTTCATGAATGAGTAACTGCACAGAGAAAGCTACATTAAACCTCACTGCTCATTTTGTCCCTGCATTATAACTCAGTGATATTAAGTTAACAAAAATCAGTGTTGTAATGCAATCAAAACTACACCTAAAAATCAGTCTGTTGTTCAGGAGACTTGGGGGGGGGGGAAGGCAGGGTATACATGTGATGCTGATACTGCAAAAGGGTGGCAGGAAACAAAATTTGATTTCTGGAATTCCACACTTGAAAACTGAGAGTTAATACGCGAAGGAAAAAAAATTGTGATAAAAGTGGATCTGGAAAATGTGGGGTAACAGGGCAGTAAATTCATAGCTACTCCTGGAGCAGCCAAAGATTGTACGGAAAGTTTTACAAACATTGATGATTTAAGAACTGTGCTTCTCAACACTTATAATTTAGCAGCACTGATTGCAGATAATAATTTGGTATTACCGTGACTATTATTTCAGTCATAACATATGTCTTCATTGATTAGAGAGGTAGGAGCTAAATATGGCATCAAAGACATTTCAAAATGCAGCCGTATATGTTGTTGTGTCATAAAATGAGCTGTCCTTTGTTGCAATTATTTGTTGCTGTGCAAAAGAATCTTCTCTTAGTAAACCGTAGCTGAAGTATTGTGAAAGGTTTGACAGATGAGTTTCTGAGAAAATGACTTGGCTTCCTTCCATCCCACTAGCTTTTTGTCTGATAAATGAGGCCTAAATTCAGAATTCTACAATTCTAATCTCAGTCAAACAATCAATACCATTAAATACCAACATGTTTCCTCTCTACCACCACCGATTCAAAGTTTTGAGGCTCTTTCCATTTGATTGTTCCTAGTTCAGATGAAGGGATGGTATTTAGATGCTCAATATGCACACTTGGACTACAGAAACTATGTAACTTCAAGAGAATGAACTGCTTTAGTTAATATTTTTGTCTCCTAAAAGTGTACCGCTATTAATTTAACACAAATATTATGGTATGTGTCCAGACCAGAATAAGTCTAAAACACTTTTGTAGCTGATTTTTAAAATGCAGTTGTTTCTTCTTATCACAAATTATATATATACATAGCCAGTGTATGCCGTATCAATGAACTTTTCACAAATAATAAGTTTTTGACCTTTAAAACCCTAACCTGTTTGGGATCAGGGTACCTCAAGAGCTGCCTTTTCCTATGTGTGTGTTATGTGCCATCAAGTTGCTTCCTGCTTATGACAACCCTATGCATTAATGCTCTCCAAAACATCCTATCATTAACAGCCATTCTCAGGTCTTGCAAACTAAGGACCATGGCTTCTTTTATTGAGTCAATCCATCTCATGTTGGATCTTCCTCTTTTATAGCATCACTAGCAGTAAAGCCCGTTGTGAAAGCAATACAACGGGATCTAGAAAGAGGCTCTGGGGCAGTGCTCTGGCTTTGGGCAAACAGTGTCAATTTGCTGTGGTGACCTCAGCAGGGTATAATGACAGAGTCCACTGTTTTCTCCAGAGGAACTGATCTCTGCTACCTGAAGAGCAGTTGTAATTGTGAGTGATCTGTAGCCCTCACCTGGAGATTGGCAGCAATTGTTACCCAGGACAAAATGGCTGGTTTGGAGGGTGGAGTCTATGGCATTCTACCTGTCTGAGGTCCCACCCCTCTGCAAACCCCACCCTCTCCAGGCTCCACCCCTCAAATCCCTAAGAATTTGTCAGCATGTAGTTGGCAACCCCATCTCCTTCCCAGCTAGCCATCAACCTACCATTATCTGCCCCTTTGACTTCAGCTGACTTCTGCCCTCCCTTCTGCAGAGCAGTTGTAATTCTGAGTGCTCTCCAGCCCTCACCTGGAGTTTGGCAACAATGGTTCCCTATGTGGGACTGACTGGTTTGGAGGGTGGAGTCTATGGCAGTGTACCTGTCTGAGGTCCCACCCCTCCTCAAACCTCACCCTCTTCAGGCTCCATCCCTCAAGTCTCCAGGAATTTCCCATCTGGAGTTGGCAACCCTATCAGGACTGGCCCCAATGTGTTTTCTCCCAAAGGCCAAAGTAGGTGACAGGACCAAGCTTAGTTGCCTACCAACAGGCACTGAGGGGAATGTAGGGTTGCCAGCTCTAAGGAGGGAAATACCTGGAGGTTTGGGGGGTGGATTCTGTAGAGGGCCGGGCAACGGAGGCATCGGCCTTC
>NW_015174967.1:45605-77024 GCF_001447785.1 Gekko japonicus | reverse complement strand
GGGAGCAGCTGACATCATTCTCTCTCCCAACTGAAAATTCCAACTGCCTTGTGGGGGGGGGGGGAGTCTGAGGTGTGGAATGGAGTGTAGTCCAATCAGCTTCCATATGTAAATGACCTTGGAACGCTGGGCGGGACTGCACAAAGCAGCCAATGAACCCAGCCAGTGTCTTCCGAGTGGCAGTTTTTTCGGCCTAACACTAAAGAAGTGCATTTTAGAACTTTGGTCCCCACTACTCTTTTATATATAAGGAGAGATTGTCTTTTCCAGTGACTTTTGTCTTCCAATAATGTGACCAAAGCATAGTAGCCTCAGCTGAGCATTTTGGCTTCTTGGGAGAGCTCAGGTACCTACCAAGATACTTGGGTTATCTGCAGGAGTTCTGCTCTGTGCATTCCCACTGTTAAAGATATGGAAGGTGGCTATATGAAACAGAACCTTTTCAGTGGTGGCAGATTCACACTAAATATGTTTTGTTTCCAGGGACTTGTGCTATCAAATAATTGTTTTGACTAGTGTTTGAATTCTCAGTTTTTATGGTTTTTGTTCTTATGCTCTCTAGTAGTTGTTTGTTTTATTTTCATGTTTAATGATTGTGAGGTATTTTGTTTGATATTATTCGTTTTGTGGTTTTCAGGTTTGTTGTAAGTCAGACTGTGGACTCAGATGCAGTGTTCCCTCTAAGGTGAGTTAGTGTGAGCTAGCTCACAGTTTTTTAGCCTCCGGCTCACACATTTTTATCTTAGCTCAGCAAGGATGGCTCCAGAGCAAACTAATTTATGCAGTAGCCAAATCGCTCACTCACAACTTTAATGCCAGTAGCTCACAAAGTATAATTTTTGCTCACAAGACTCCACAGCTTAGAGGGAGCATTGCTCAGATGAGCTCAAAAGCAGGATAAAACTATTTAAAATACTTAAATAAAGGGACCTAAAATGCAATATGTTCTGACCACTAAGCCCTAGGGCCATGGAGAGGAACCATGGTTCAGTAGTAGAGCACATAGTTTGCATTCAGAAAGTTCCAGGTTCTGTCCCTAGCATCTCCTGTTAGTAGTTGATATGAAAGTCCTGGAGAACAGCTGCTTGTTGGAGAAGACTTCACCCTGCAGCCCTGGAAAGCTGCTGCCAGTTGGAGAAGACCTCAACCTGAGACAGTGGAGAACTGCTGCCAGTTGGAGTATCCAATACTGACCTTGATAAACCAGTTGTCTGACTCAGTATAAGGCAATTTCATGTGTTCAATCCCTGGATGCATGAGGGATTACTCTGAAGTCAACATTCGCTACTACTGAAAGTATTGGGCTGTGTCAAATAGTTCACTTCTACAGAGCTATTTTTGTAGCAGGAACTCCTTTGCATACTAGGCGACACACCCCTAATGTAGCCAACCCTCCAAGAGCTTACAGTAGCCCCTGTAAGAAGAGCTCTAAGCTCTTGGAGGATTGGCTACATTAGGGGTGCGTCACCTAATATGCAAAGCAGTTCCTGCTACAAAAAGAGCCCTGCTTCTAGATAAAGAATGTTCCACTGGACTCCTTCCTCCCAATTTCAGTGGAAGAGTTCTTGTTTAGTGGGAGGGGAATAGTAGATCCAATGCTGTATCATAGTTTCAGTGAAAAATAAAGGTACAGTTTTAGAATGGATTTTGCTGAGTTCCAAAATGAAGGAAAGATGGTCTGCACGTCTAAGAAAAATATGCTTGAATCCCAGTGACCTTGTGATGATTCCAATAGAGATCCAATTTCACATAAACTGGTTTTTATACCCATGCCATGTATTTTATGGAAATAATATTGATACACCACAAGCCTCCTCAGTGACTCAGTGGCAACAATGCCATTGCTATTCCATCACCCCCTCATTGTATCTCCCTTGTGAACCATAACAATAGACTTTGTGGGAATCATAGTGATTCACTTGGAGGAATGCATGAAAGGGGGTTGAAAGCAGATTTTCATCTGAACATTGCCCATTTGGACATTACTGCAAATGAACAATATTCATATACATTTATTATCCAAAAGACACTTTTGCTAATCTTCATTTCCTTTTCTATAATTAACAGGTGGTTTAAGAGAAGTTGGTGGACAGCCTAAAGTGGGTACTTTTAATTAATTATTAGCCTTATCACAAACCTTGAACTATTTTGTCTATATAAAAGAGAGAGTGAGAACAAGAAGTGGGAAGTGAAAGAGAAGTGTGGGAGTTTTACACCTTCTTCTGACAGCAATGGTTGTTTTTGTTTCTTGCCTGTGCAAAATGGCATTAGGAAACTGCCAGAACTATCATTATTTTAATTATATTGCTAATTATAACACACTTCAAAGGAACAGAATCCAATTCTATGTAGAATCTCAGGACAGAAAAAATATAATTTTCAGATGTGTGGTATAAATGAGTAGCCCCTAAACTTGTTCTATAAAAATGAGGTAATATTTTCCCCACTAGCTATAATTAATTTTATAAAAATACACAAAAATCAATGGCAAATTGTTCATCATTGGTTTAGGATCTCACACAAAATAAATTATGGAAAATAAAATTTCTGTTAGGTCCTAGAACCAATAGTGACCATCCTAGTGTCCTTTAGTCCACAAAGCACCCTTCCAAGATAGCTTGTTGTGTACAGTTTAGAAGAAAGTATCATAAGAGATGTAGGCAATTCATTGAAAAAATACCATTTAATGAGTAATAAATGGATCATAATCAATGCAACCAGCTTCCTGGTGAACAGGATGTGAAGATGACTGGTGAACAGGATGTGAGCCAAACTGGCAGATGTTTGTGCATCCTTCTTTGAGAGGCTGCTACTACCAACAGAATCTACTGAGATATTATGTCTTGGGCACAAAACTTCAAAAAGATACTGAAAAGCTCAGAAAGATAGATACTTAAAAATAATAGAGCCCACAAGAGAGAACATATGAGGAAATGTTGAGACGATTGTTTAGGTTGGGCAGGAGAGGACACGATAGAGGAATAAGCTAGCAGATCCAAATATACTGAAGGATATCAGAAAACCATCATCCTAAGCCATTAAGAAGTAGGATTTATTAATTTGTTTGTTTAAGCATTTTTAGGTTGCTTTTGTCACCAGAGCAACTTTTTTAAAAAGGAAAAGTTTCCATATTACAAAAACAGTGGGTTGGATCCAGCCAGCTTTTCCCCCATTCAGTCTCACTCTCTTCCCCACCTTACTACACCCCCCATCCCACACAGCTTTTGTTCAGGGATCTTTCCATTAAGCTTGTGCCCAAATGCTCACAGCTCTGGTCCTGCCCAGGTTAAACCCTGAAGAAAGAATGGTGAAACTGTCAGCCCAGACGGACCCCTGCAGCTGCTAGCCTGCCACAACCAGCTATCAGGATCTTCCTTACTTCTCTCCTGGAGTTTTATGGTAACTTATAGCCTAACAGATTTATACCCCATCCCTGTCACAACTGGATTTTGCAGCTGGCATGTATTGCAGCATAAACTTTCATAACATAAGAAGAACTATGCTGAATCAGACCAAAGTCCAGCAAGTCCAGCATTTGATTCATGCAGTGGCAAACCAGTTACCCCTAGGAAACCCACAACAGCATAGACTTCAGCCCACTTCATCAGATGCATAAAATGAATCCTCAGTCAGCAGAATATGCAGAGATACACAGAGAAAAATACAAAAGGAAAAAGAAGTTTAATTCCAGTAGTATTATCTTTCATCATAGCTGGGCTTCCTGACTGGTAATGGTGTAGGCAAATTTCCTGAATGCAGCCACACTCACTCATTTTCTACCATGATTGTTTTTGACACTAATATATTGGGATCATCTTTTCCTATTTAGCTAATACAATTCAGTCAAAATTCATTCTCTGAGAACCAACATTACCTTTGACTTCATAATAGAATAGATTTCACTGTCAAACAGTGTTGATCACTCATTGTTACGCATGTTATGAAATGGAATGCAAATCACCTTGCTCTGAATATGGCTGTCAGTTCTGCACTGATACTGTTTTGATCCCTCTTTTCAAATTTCTGGTGGTATTTCCACCAGAAATATTATCAGACAGTCCATATATTAATACATTTATTTCTGAACAATCCAGCTGAAGTCTTCTTTTCAGTGTAAACTTGCAAGTCTAGGAATCCTTTGTCTGAGCACAGTGTACAGCTTTAAAGCATTTGTTTATGAATCAGTCAATGTTTTCTTTACTGCAAAGAAATTATTCACACTCCAATGGATTCAGGACCCACATTTCACTGTCTTCTGTGACATTTCCTTTTGAGATCATAAAAACACTGAATTAGGAATGGCCATTTTTGATCTATTAATTGCGCCTTTAAAATTAGAGCAGGAGAAATCTGATCTCCACCATTTATGTCCACAAAACTTCAACTATCTTAAAACCAATTAGAATTCATTGCCATGGAGAGTTGCTTACTCACAATCTTTTCCTTTGGTTATTTTTGCATTTTGTAACAAATAAAATGTCTTCACTTAACTATTATACACCATTATAATATAACTGTTGAGGCTACTACTAGTCAGAGACTAGTCCTTCCCTCTATTATGTGTGTAATTCAGGCTAAAATAATTTGTATTTATGTGCAAATAATTGAGCATATATATGCAACACCTGCCCTTTGTTAGATCGCCGCTAACAAAGATCCAGAGAGTGATTTCAACAACAATGATCAGCTTTATTGTAGGTACGAACAAGCGCTTGAAAGAAGTCATAACCAGGCTGGAAAAACTTCTGGTACGGCGTTGTGACGGGCGGGCGCAGCAGCGCCTCGCCGGGTCCTTCGAGCAACTCAGGAGCCCCCCGGATTGCCGGGTGGGCTTCTCCTAACTCTCTTGGAGGGAGGGTTAGCAGCAAAGGGCTTGTGGCAGCCCCACCCCGAATTTGGCACTCGGGGGGGGGTGTCCGCCATTGCCCTGAAGCGGGTGCACAAACGGACGAGGCATGGCTCCCATGTCCTCATAACAACGGCCATCCGAACTTTTAAATGTGGTGTTTCTTTTCTGTTGGGGTATTACTTTTCATGGCACATTGTTGGACTCGCCCTGAGAGCAACGTTACTCAAACAGATCTCCAAACCCCTTCTGTGAGAACCCTATTGGGATGCAAGGAAAGCGGCCGAAAGCAGCGAAGGGAAACGAAACTGAAAAATACTGAAGGGGTAAGAGACAATTTCTTTCTGGCTGGAAGTAGCATCTTCTCTGTTGAATGAGAATGATAAAAATATTAGAAACTACCCCTATGATCGTGTGAAGGAAATTAGTGAGAAAATGGTGGCGGAGCTTATTCGTGAGGCAATAGTCACGGAGCTAAAGTCAGAACAGTTCCAAAAAAACTTAAAGGAAGAAGTAGGAAAAGCACTTCAATTGCTATGGGACAAGGTTTTGATAAACCATCAAAGTTTAACTGTAAAAGATAAGGAAAATAACGAGCAAATACAAGAGTTACAAGGGAGTAATGACTGGCAGGAGAGTAAACAGGTGGATGAGCAGCAAGAAGCGCAGCCTGATATGCAGCACCTGGCTACGGGAGAAGAGACAACAGAAGAGGATTTTCCAAAAGACACTTCTGAAATAGCTGAAAAGCTCAAAAAAGGAGGGACAAAAAAAATGGTGGTGTATGCCCCCCCGGACAAAAAAGAAACCGTTAAAGAGAGGGAAAATAAAGGGAAAAGTTAAAAATACTGAAGGTTCCTATCAACTGATTGAGTATGTAAACAAGCATGGCAGAGCCTTTTTGGAACTTTTGTTAAAAGAGTAGAAAGGTCTACGACATGTGCAAGAAAACGGGGGAAATCAAATTAAAAAGGAAATAGAATACAAGATTACTGTAATGAATGCTGTAGATTAGGTATTTTATTATAAGCGGATTGCAATACCAAGAAGTATAATAGATCGGAAGCGTTTGGAAAATATAATTGATCAGGTGTAGTTCGGGTGGAATTTAAGGGGAGCATCAGAGGTATTGGCATGAAGTAGAATGCCTATGAAATTTATACTAGTGGAGAGCTAAGTAAATAGATTGCCTAAGGGGGGAGGAAAGAGAGAGAGAAAGGAGGAAACCGACAGCTGTTAAAAAAAAATTGGTTTGCTTATTTAATATAGACTTGTTTTTTTTAAGCCAAAATTGAATGGAAATAATTTATTTAGTTAACAAATGTTTGAATGAAATTAACTTAACTTTTCAAGGTCTAAAGTGTGCAAAGTCAATTTGGAACTATGAGATTGGACTATTTATAAAAAGTTTGTGGAGTGCTCAGGAAATATAAGTAAAGAAACTTTGGTTATGATATTTAGATGGGGAAATAGAAAGTAAAGATTAGGATGAATGTTGAAGATGTGAATATTCCAAGTAATTATTATTATTATTATATATTTTCACTTAAGTCCAGGCTGAATATAGACATAAAGGATTTTGGTGATAAATTACTGGAGGAAGGGCAACCATGTTTTTGAGTGAAAATAACGCGTAATGGTATATGATGACTCTGAGGATAAAGAGAGCTTATATAAACCAAAATAGATGAATAATGTGTGATGGGAAGGTAATAGAGATGGGATGGTGGAGGTGGGTGATGGGTGTATACATTTGTGTTGGTTGATGTTGTTATGAATATCGGTGTATGTTCTGGTAACTATGTGGAAAACTAATAAAAATATTTTTAAAAAAAGAAGAAAGAAGTCATAACCAGAACAGATTAACATTGGGAGCTAGGCTCCTTTTAAACATTCCCGGGCTAATGTAGCCACGCCTCTTTACACAAAGTAACCAATGAGGTTGCTCTGATAACATCCAATGAGGGTTCTTCCCTCTCACGGAATTGGTGCAGTTCTGATTGGTCGCTGTTGTGGAACGATCAATAGTGCGTTAGTTTGGAGGAGCCTTCGTCTGGCTTGAAGCTTAACATGGCATGTTAATGCGGCGATTCATGTAAGTCATTTGAATACACCACACCCTTGATGCTACTGAAAGCAAGAAAGGAAATAAAAATACAAAAAGATGCTTTCATCTTCAAAATCAGCTGAAAAGCAATGTGTTTGCATTCCCTGATATATAAAACCCCATTACTAGTACTGAAGACTCTGAAGCCAGGAGAAATAGGTAATAACCTTCCCTACAAGGAGATACCATTGAGGCAATGTTTTTCAGGGATGATCACAAAATTCTTGACCATTGATTTCCTACTGAGTTTGATCTGTCACTAATCAGCAAGGCACTCTCATTCCTTTCATTTCCTTGCCTATAAAATTCAATATGCATCTATTATAATTTTTTTGAAAACAAATAGATAGTATAAAGAAAATACAGAAAAGGAAAATTAATTATATAATAAACAAAAAATAAGAGATAAGAACTATTTCTTCCTTCATTACATTAAAGGGCTTTTGAAACACTGTCTATAAGGTACAATAAAAATTACTACTATTGGGATACATTTATATTCAACATTATACATTTCAAATTTTGTAACCAATCTGTTTCTCAAATAAATTATTAGTTTCACCATTACTGCATACTTAGACCATTACTGCATACTCGCTATTACTTTTGGCAAATAGGTATATAGTAGAAAATAGAAAATATTTTCTCCCCTTCATTGCACAAAAAGATTTTAAAACACTGTCTATAGAATACAGTAAAAGTAACAGGTTTGAATACATTTATATTCAATTTTTTACATTTAAAATTGATTCTCATTCTGCTGTTACATTGCAATACATGTACAATTTTTGAAATGTTTCTCATTCTAAATTTGTCTCCAGCTTGCATAGTACATACTCCATCTCTCCTCAAATTTCGTAACTAATCTGTTTTTCAAATAAGTTGTTAATTTCACCATCACTGAATACTCTGCTAGTTTATTTTTCCACTCTTATAAGTATGGGCAAACAAGGTCCCTTCCAATTCTATGAATCTATGATCTGCTTTCCATTTTGCTGCATAAATAATTCTATCTACTGTCACCATATATCTAAATATCTCTTCCAAAATTTTTGGCAAATTGTTAGGCAGTATACCTAATAACATATTCTTGGCTTCCATGGGGAATTTAAACTATAATATATTCTGCATTTATCCATGTATTTCCTTCAAGTATCTTTTTGCTTCTTTACACATCCACCACATATGAAAGAAGATTCTGTCTATGTCTTGACATTTCTGACATTTTCCTTTACAGTTTTTGTTCACTTCCTCTATATCCTTTGGAGTTAATGTACCATCTAAAAACATTTTGTACCAGTTTTCTTGTAGATCCTTTCCAGTCCAGTTTTCATATGGGCCACGGGATGGAGATGGCACTGGTCACCCTCATGGATGACCTCCAGAGGCATCTGGATCAGGGCGGATTGACAGTGCTGTTGCTGTTGGCCCTCTTGGCAGCATTCGACACCGTCTACCATTATCTACTGATGCACTGCCACACCGAAACTGGAGTCCAGGGGCTTGTCTTGCAATGGCTTGCCTCCTTCCTCCAAGGTCAAGGACAAAGGGTAGCACTGGGGGAACAGCTATCCCAAAGCCACCCACTGGGCTGTGGAGTGTCCCAAGGGGTGGTGCTGTCCCTGATGCTTTTTAACATCTATATGCACCCCCTTGCCCAGGTTGCCCAAAGGCATGGGCTGGGATGTCACCAGTACACAGATGACACCCAGCTCTATCTGTTGTTGGGCGGCCAGTCTGACTCCAAACCGGAAGATCTGGACTGGGCACTACAAGCCATGGCTAGTTGGCTTAGACTGAGCTGGCTGAAGCTGAATCCAGTGAAGACAGAGGTCCTGTGCCTTAGCTGGGGTGGCCTGAGTGTAAGGATCCCGCTCCTCACCTTCAATGGGGCACCGTTGGTGCCAGTGCCGAAGGTTAGAAGTCTGGGAGTGCTCCTGGATGCCTCCTTTAGAGTTCTCTATGGGAAAGTTCCCCATACACATAGGTGGAGAATCCCAGTTACCCTCTCTCTCTTTGTTAAATTAATTTCCTCAATTAAACAGGAGACTGCCTCTTTGGGAAACAGCAGACATAGGCCTGGTTCAGATTCTTAACCATCTCACACAAGAATTATAAATTAAATTTAAATTACAGCAGGTGTTTACTGTTGTTCTGAGGATTAGACATCCTCAGTGTGAGTCTCTGCAAATTTGACAGGTGAAAGCTCAGTGCACATTAAGCAGGCTTCTATTGGTGGAAAGCTTCAGGGACCAGGCAGCTAGGCTTGCCTTGGCAAAGATATATTAATAGGAAAGGTATAGCTGAAGCAGAGAGGGGCAGACAATGAATGCTGTTTATCACATAGTTCTACAATATATCAAGCAGCTCTGCAATTTGTCACTGATGTCTGCAATTCATCACTATCAAATATATGGCATATGATTATATATATACATATATAAACAAATGCCTTAATTTTAAAATAAGCACATATGCTATTAATCATATGAGAGATGACTCAACCATTCATGGAACTATTTTGAAAGCACAACTAGAATATATCTGTAAGGATGTATCTGTGAATTGAGATAAGGGGTATTCTAGATGACAACCCCCAAAAAGTGATTGGGTGGAGAATTAATACTATACTAGTGCAACCCCTGTCTTCTGCCCATTGTGTTAGCCCATTGTGTCTGGAAGCACTATATTCATTGCTTGAAGCTCCCTTACTAATCCCTCATCCTATAGCCCAGTTGGGTGGAATCAGGCATCCCATCTAGATAAACAGAGCATAGGAGATGGCAAAAGTGACTTAGCACTGAGATTTGCACTCTGCTCCTTGATTAAGATGAGGGCATGCTGGGACAGGCCTCATCATTCATCAGTGACTCTTCACATGAATGTTTATGAGTGGAGCAGATGCTGAACTCATTTCAGCTGAGGCTATATCAGTGGAGAATAGGAATGGTTGACGATGCAGCTAGTAGTGACTCTGCCATTTTCTGTTGCATTCTGGTTTATCATGATTGTGTTTACCATGCTCTCTTTCTGATCTACAATTAAATGAACAAAGTAGGGGAGGAAACTTTATCTGTTTCAACATTGTCTTTTTCTTGTAAAAAAAATTCCTGAAATATTTATGTGAACTGATATAGTGCTATATCAATTCAAACCTGAAACGACCACAATTGCATTGGAAACAGGATAAATCATGATAGTACTTTTTAAAAACAGGAGAGCATTAGGGAAACCATTATAATTCAGCAGTCTGGGGAGGGAAATAATCTGGATTCTCAGGATTAAGTGAATGAGCAAATGGTATCAATACTAGAAAACAAAAAATAGTATGGAAAGCTGACTGTAAAACCAGAATAGTTTTTGACAGGTACCATTACTTAACAAATAAAGGTAACTTTTGCTATCTATGAAACTTTGCTATGACTATGCTAGACAGCAATGTTTGCTTTCCTGCATTTTCTTGCTTTACTGAAAAACAAATTAATTTCCCTTCCATTTCCCTAGTTTTTATTTTATTTCAGCCTCTCTTTGTGAAAATTGTTTCTTTGTGTCATTATAATTTCACTGTTGCAAACGGCAGTATCAAGTTTTACTGCTGGTAATATTTTTTTAAGAATAAAATGTTGATTTATTTTGTTCACAGAAAGGAACTGGGTATACAGAATCACTGTAATTTAATTCATTATGGAAGTTATCTGAACTTCTCACTTCAAGACCTGAGGGGAGGGGGGAGAGGAAAATTTAATACTGAAAATGGTGAGATGGTGTAATTTGATGGAGGTAGCCATGAAATGCCTGGAGGAATTTAAACACAGGAGAGTTGCAATTTTCAATTACAGTTCTACAGCTTTCTGATGCTTTGCTGTCAATTTGCATTGATCTGTGGAGTGTGTGAAGAATGTCCTAAAGGGTTTTCCTTAAATGGGAAAACTAAAATGCCACCACACTCCCCCCTCCCAGTTTTCCAATAAGTAGAAATGTTCCTTCCATTTTCTCAGAGACTTGCACATGAAGTCAAGAATGAGCATGAAAAGAGACAAGAATTTACCAGAGAAAAAGGCACATTGCATTATGGATAACAGAAGAGTAGCCTCCTTTTGAACTTGGTCTTCTATCTATGCACTTCTATAACTTCACCTGAGAAACAAAGTTAAACTGCCTATAACTCTTTCTAGGTACAAAGATTGATATTGCTGTCCTAGTCAGAACACCACGTTTAATGATATGGGAAGCTTAATTCTAATATTCCAGTGATACTCAGTAACTCAGGAGCCCCATATGGCTTTTTAACACACCACCTGTGGCCATTCTGAGCACCATTCTCCACAGTGGTACCCAGGGCTCTTTTACCTGTCTTAAGTTCCAGAAAAGAGTGTAAGGCCTCATATGATAAGGTAGGCAGGTGATTTACACCTTGATCAGTAAACTGTGAGGCCCAGGGGTCATTTCCTGCAGGAACGCACAGGAGCGGAGCTCCGGCAGTAAAGAGCCCAGGGGGCGGGCACATGCAACAATCCCTGCCCCCTGCTCCCAGCAGCCCTTAGTCAAAGCAAGAAGCAGCCAGGTAAATTGCAGAGCCCCCCTGTTCCCCCGGCCCAAAACAGTCCAGTGGCACCTTTAAGACCAAGTTTTATTCAGGTACAAGCTCTCCCTCCTCTGCGAGGATAGATCTGCACGTTTCCCCCCCTCAATAGCTAGCAATCCAAAACAGTCCAGTGGAGCCTGAGCGGTGGGTGTTGCCTTCTGACACACTCCCGGTGATGTCAGGGGGTGTGGTATATGCAAATGAGTTATGCTAATGAGTTCTGCTAATGAGCTTCTGCACCTTTTTTTCTACGAAATGATCCCTGGTGAGCCCTATGCCAGAAATGGAAATAACATGCCCATTCTCTCCAATGTTGACCCCTTCTGCACAGCCTCAGCCCTCTTATCCCAGCACCCAGGCAGCTACTAAATGGAGAGCAAACTGGTCATGGAGAAGACAAAGTAAAACCACCATAACATTGACATTGGGAAAAGGACAAGCTTTCCATGTTGGGTTGGTCATGGTTTTACTTCCCTGTCTCCACAGGGTTGCCAACTCTGGATATATAGGTGTAGAGCCCTTGGGAGGGTGGGGTTTGGGAAGGGGAGGCACCTCTACTGGGTATAATTCCATAGAATCTACCCTCCAAAGAAGCCATTTTTTCCCCAGGGAAATTGAAGTCCATTTTCTAGAGGAAAAGATGTCATTCTAGGAAATCTCCAGGCTCCACCCGGCAACCAGCCTACTCAACCTACTCTCCAACATGGCAACCTTACTCCACCAGCTTGCTCTCTTCCAGGCACCTTGGAAATCTCACATTCTTGCCTGAACTGCTGTGCCTCAGGCTTAGGAAGACAGCAGGAAGGCCAAGGCAGAAGCCTTCCCCCTCAAATAAGGACTGGTTAAGAGTCAACAATGGTGGGGAGAAACAACCTTACATGCTCAGAAGTAATCTGGTGATTAGAAAGGTTATAGTTCTATATTAATATTAATAATTATATTATTGTATGTGTGTGTTTGGTTGGGTGGCATACTGTGCATACAGTAGTCATGTGGAGTATTCAAGGAGTTCTTTTATGGGACCTTTCATATTGTTGATTTTCTTCCTTACCCCCTGCATTCTGCCATGGTACAGTCAGGTTACAGATACAATGCATTAGGATGCTGATCTTATATTTTGACTCTTACAGTGCCATCCTGAGCACAAATACACCCTTCAAAGTCTGTTGAAGTCAATGGACTCAGAAGGATAGAATTCTGCTTAAGATTGCAGTGTCAGCCATTGATTAATTGGTTATCTATTTGTGACCCTTCATTTCAGTGGATGATGGCCCCAATCACACGCAGAATATGCTCCACAATACTCACGAATGCCAGCCGGATTTTACGGGCACGATCACACCAACACATCTGGCAAGCGTCCGGCACCCGTCAGCAATCCGTAGCAGTCAGCCGAAGAAGTGGAGTAAAAAAACACCACAGAAAATCCACTATCAAAGAGGTTGTGACGAGCGGAAGATGGAGTTGCCAATGTGATCGCACTGGTGTGCTCCAATCGCATCACAGAAAGCAGGCTGCAAGGAAAAACACCCGCTTCACCCGCTGTTGCATCAGATCATGCAGCGGTGGGTCAAATTATTGCGGCACAAATAGCTGGCGCCCCCCCCCCCCACGCATTTTCCGGTACGTGTGACCGGGATCGATTTCTACCAATGGGAAATCTCTGAGCTGAACACATTTCCAATCAATGAATCTTTTACTGAAGAATGTTGACGTTCTGGATTCCAAGAGGAATACTGTCATGCCTTTAAATCAGCATATGCAAAATCGATTCAAGCTAACCACATTTTTCAGTAAAGCTTTTGTTAATATTTTTCACATACCAGAGCTGTTATTAAGCTGCTGTCTTCCAATAAACAAAGAAACCCTGTTACCAATGAAGTGCGATTGGTAAGAGTGGTAATTAATTTTGTTTGTTGTTCAGTCGCACACTCGAGTCCGACTCTTTGCAACCCTATTAATTTACCCCATTATTAATTTACACAAACACAAATTCTGTATATTTACATGAACACAAATTATGAGACAGTGTGGTATAGTGGTTAGGATGTCAGACTAGGATCTTGTGAGACCCAGCTTCGAAACCCCACTCTGCCATGGAAGCTTGCTGAATGACCTTGGGCTAATCAGGGTAACCTACCTCATAGGGTGGTTGTGAGATAAACTGGGGGAGAGGAGAATGATGTAAGCCACTTTGAGTCCCCACAGTGAAAGATGAGGTCTAAATGACGTAAACAATGTACTAATGGTTATTATATATTCAGACCATTATAGCTATTGAGTCTTCCAAAAGCCTCTTTCCACTGGCCAAGTGAAGAGGACATCTATGAAGGTTTTTTTATTCAGGTGGGTAGCCGTGTTGGTCTGAAGCAGCAGAACAAAGCTTGAGTCTAGTGGCACCTTTAAGACTAACAAAGTCTTATTCAAGGTACACGCTTTTGTGTGGAATCTCACTTCGTCACATACAGTGAAACAGAATTTCCTCATCCATTACATATAGGAAGGGGGGAGGTTAGTTGCCAGGAAAAGATAATAAGAGTCAAGACAGAGACAGAAACAAAAATAGAAATTACCAGTCCATACATATAGGTAGAGGGTGAGAAGTATATTATCAAACAGCATATTGAAGATGTTTAACAGATTCAAGGATCAAACAGGGATAATAAGCTTAGTTTATATGGTTACCATGTGTTTGGGTTCAATTCTTGGGGGGGAAACAGTGGAAATAAATATGTCAACATTGGAGATTGATGTATCCTTAATTGAGGCAGTGGGGCCCTTGGATGAACAAGGGGTAAAAGGAGTACTGAAGGATGATAGGGAAATGGCTGCGAAGCTAAATGCATTTTTTGCCTCTGTCTTCACTGTGAAAGATGAGAAGTGCTTGCCCACTCCAGAACCGCTGATTTCAGGAGGGGTGTTGAAAGACCTGAGTCAGATTGAGGTGACAAGAGAGGAGGTCCTAAAACTGATAGACAACTTAAAAACTGATAAATCACCAGGCCCAGATGGCATACATCCGAGAGTTCTGAAAAAACTCAAATGTGAACTTGTGGATCTCCTTACAAAAATATGTAATCTTTCCTTAAAATCTGCCTCCATTCCTGAGGACTGGAAGGTAGCTAACGTCACTCCCATCTTTAAAAAGGGTTCCAGAGGAGAACCGGGAAATTATGGGCCAGTCTGTCTGACATCGATATCGGGTAAATTGGTGGAAACCATTATTAAGGAAAGAATTAGTAGGCACATAGATGAACAAAACCTATTGAGGCAGACTCAGCATGGGTTCTGTAAGGGAAGATCTTGTCTCACTAACCTGTTAGTGTTCTTTGAGGGGGTGAACAAATATGTGGACAAGGGGGATCCAATAGATATTGTTTACCTTGACTTCCAGAAAGCTTTTGATAAAGTTCCTCATCAAAGGCTCCTAAGTAAACTCAAAAATCAATGGATAAGTCCCTTTATGGATCAAAAACTGGCTAATTAATAGAAAACAGAGAGTGAGTATAAATGGGCAATTTTCTCAGTGGAGGGTGGTAAGCAGTGGGGTACCGCAGGGATCAGTACTTGGTCCACTGCTTTTTAACTTGTTCATTAATGATTTGGAGATGGGAGTAAGCAGTGAAGTGGCTAAATTTGCGGATGATACAAAGTTGTTCAGGGTGGTGAAAACCAGTGAGGATTGTGAGGCACTCCAAGGGGATCTGTCAAGAATGGGCGAGTGGGCGTCAACATGGCAAATGGGGTTCAATGTGGCCAAGTGCAAGGTGATGCACATTGGAGCCAAAAATCCTAAATATAAATACACATTGATGGGGTCTGAACTGGCAGAGACAGATCAAGAGAGAGATCTTGGAGTTGTAGTAGATAACTCACTGAAAATGTCGAGACAGTGTGTGACTGCAATAAAGAAGGCCAATGCTATGCTGGGGATTATTAGGAAGGGTATTGAAAACAGATCAGCCAATATCATAATGCCCCTATATAAATCAATGGTGAGACCTCATTTGGAATACTGTGTGCAGTTCTGGGCACCACACCTTAAAAAGGATATTATAGCTTTGGAAAAAGTGCAGAAAAGGGCAACTCGAATGATAAAAGGGTTGGAACACTTTCCCTATGAGGAAAGGTTAAAGCGCTTAGGGCTCTTTAGCTTGGAGAAAAGACGACTGAGGGGTGACATGATCGAGGTTTATAAGATTATGCATGGGAAAGAGCAGGTAAAGAAAGAGGTACTTTTCTCCCTTTCTCACAATACAAGAACTCGTGGGCACTCCATGAAACTGCAGAGCGGTCGGGTTAGAACGGATAAAAGGAAGTACTTCTTCACCCAAAGAGTGATTAACACATGGAATTCACTGCCACAGGAAGTGGTGGGTGCTACAAGCAACTCTTTCTTTATGCCTCAGGCAAGTAGGGTCTCTGTCCTCTTGACTTCTTGTCTCTTCCAGCAACTGCCATTAACCAATGCTATCACTAGAAAGGGTTTGTCAGCTCTTTACATTTTAGGGTACGGTTGCAGTTTCTGGAAGCTTCTGGAACTAGTTGCCTTTGTCATCACAGCCTTGGAGTTAATTGGAGTTAGTCTGCTATTCCAGACAGTATCTCATTACTTTAGGCAATTAATTGCAACACCTAGAGAGAGCTGTCCCGTCACAAGAAAAATGGATCTATTTTATGAGATGGCTTCTTTCGCTATGCTGGAGATGAAGCTGTATCTAGACTCCTTTGGGAAGACCGAGAGTGGGGCAGCAACACTGGTAAATGTTTATGAGAGGCAAAGAAACAGTGAATCCTAAATAAACTGCAAACTTAAAGAGGAGACAAAAGCTCTGTTGGGAAAGATGAATAATGAACTCTATGCCTCTTATTTGACCCAGTTACTTTAGGTTAAAAATTCTTAAGACAACATCAGAGAATTGCAAGGCAAGAAAACTGTATAAATACCATAGGATCTCATTCCCTTGCTATACCTGTGAGCCTTCCCAAGCTAATAAATCCTTAACTGCTGTGAAAGTGATGCATTACCAAGTGTCAGAATTATCATTTGCCCCAGACAAGCTGGCAGTGAGATTGCATAGGTTATTACCATGCAGTCTGATATAACCTGTGAATAATGACTTCACAAGCAAAGGGCTACTTTAGGAAGACGTGCCTGTTAATTCTCTCAGTCCCTTTTTGCAAGACTAGCATTGAATGCTAGATGGTAACAATTAAAATCAGAAAAGAAAGCAATTTAAACCAAAACAATATTTTAGTACCTGGCCTGGGTTGAAAATAGTCCTTTGAAACAGGCATCAAATATAGACTGGGATCTGAAGAACTATAAAATTAGTTCTGTCCTTCCAGTGGGCTTTGGATACCCCAACAGCTGCTCTGATTGCCACATAATAAATGTATTTGAAACTGAAGATTCTTTCAAAAGTGCCATGCAGTGTGCTGGTGGTGGGATGCCATTCCAAAAGACGAGCCCACTGGGCATGTCCAAGCTCTTAGGTGTTTCTGAAATAGGTTTATTAGTTTGTTTTCTATAAATCAGTGGAGTTCCTTGAATTTATTCAGGTGATGAATTTATAGTGCTGTCATGTGCAGAGTTACACCCTTCTAGGACCACTGATTTTAATATTCTTTGAAGGATGCAACTTTGCTTAAGATGGCACTTTTAGACTCTTTTGACCTGTACATTCACCACAAACCCAGTGATGAAATGTATAAGAAACTCCAAAACATGCAAGTTCATGAGGAAGTGTTGCTTAGACAGATTGAACACAACATAGCCTTTGCAGATATTCAATTTATATACAGTGGGAGGGTTGTAACAGGTAGTCCCTGCCCTGCACCAGGGGTAGTCTTTCCCAAGACAGAGGTACCCCAAGACAACCTCTAAACCTCCAAAAGCAGTGCCTTCATGAAGCCAGGCTTGTCTTAAATTGTGGCTTTTGCTGGGAGACCAAGAGAATTTCATTTTGGCTTAAACATAGGCCAAATAAAGGAAACAGGGCTAGCTGCACTGTGCATCCTACATGCAAGCAATCCCCCCCCCCACTCCTCTCCTATCAACTGAGTCCATAAGCACTGGAACGGAAAAATCTCTGCTCTTGCCTCAGGCATCTCCTCCTGACCAAATGGCCAGTCTTTTGGCAAATGTATGGGCAGGCAGAGACAAAGAGTCACTAGTTCGTGTCTTTAAGGAATGGAGTATGTCACATGTTTCCTGCCCCCAATTCCTGTCATACAGGTGTCAGGAAATACCTTCTGGACAATCCTCTCATTCCTGTCTCTATGTGTTTGTTTAAAATATCTGCATTCTTTACACCTATGCCAGACCCATCAAGGTAAACATTAATTCATCATGTCTAGTGAATGGTCACCACACATTAAGAAACCTTACCTCCATTGTCTGGCATCAGGGAAACACCAGATCATGCTACTGTTCCACAATGGGAATCCCATCAATCCACTGGGAAACTAGCCATCACACTTTAGCATACCTTAAGGATACATTTTGGGGTATAAATATACCCAGTCCCACATAGGCATGGGGTGATTGAGCTGGGTGCATATGAAGCCATCACCACTGATCATAACTTAGGCCCTCCCTGGTCTCACTGGTCAGGTCCACACACCTCCTCCCTACAACCTTTGGACCTCATCACTTCTACAGGATAGGTATAGTATTAACCCAATCCCCCATTCTCCCTATCCATCTGCTAACTTCTTTTATGCTTGTATGCTTGCAACCCTTGATTTGAGTGTAAATAACTAAATTATTATTTTCCACTAATAAAACCTATTTCATTCGCAATTTGGACTGGTTATTGACTCAACTAAGGGTCTAAAAGGGACTATTTCCATAAACACTGATAGCAGATTCCCATTTTTACCCCAGCCTCTCACTAGCTCTGCCTTTGCAGCTAATTTCCCGAATTCAAACCAAAGGCAAGAATTATTTAATAAAGCTGGTAGGGTAACAGGGTGAACAATGAATAATGGTAGCATAGTTTGCCAGCACTCCTTTGGCACATGCTGGGAGATTTTTTGAGCAGTTCCTGGGGACAACAGTGTTTTGGGGTGACATCATTTTCTCCATAGCCCCCTAAAAATTCTCCCAATCTCTACAGTCTTTACCACAGAGATTGGGGAATTCCTAGAACATCACCCAGAAATGAGGTCACTTTGGGGTGGAAGGGGAGGGTTGCTGGCCAGGACATCACTTCCAGGGGATGCTCTAGGAATTTCCCAAGTCGGTGCGATAAAGACCATACAGATTGGGAGAATTCCTGGAGCATCACCATCAATTTTGCTCCCCCCAGTTTTCTTTTGCGGCTATAACTAGCAAGGGGGGAGTGGGGGTTACCTCCTGTCACCAGGCAAATGGCAACACTTTGGTAGCACTTACATTTTAATGCCTGCATAAGATATTTTGCTAGGCATAAGAGAAAGAACTGGATCTTTGCACTCCACGTTAATAGATTGTGTGGCACATTCCTTATTAGAGTTATAGTATCACTGGAGACAAGGCTGTGGAGGGAACCATAGTGGTTCTAATAGTCAACTGTAGCATCAAGCACCAGAACTTCCCTTTATCCCAAAAGAGTGATGAAGGTAAAGGTTCCCTTGCTTGAAAGCCAGTCGAATCCGACTCTAGGGTTGCGGTGCTCATCTCCATTTTCCCGGAGCTAAAGTAGCTCAGATGTCCACTGAGCAACAGTTGTGTTCCAGCTTTTATACTCTAGGTTCTCCTCCCAATTTTACATCACCTGTGACATCATTTACAAATGTGTATTTTAATTTTCTTTGCCACATACACTCAAGAAAGTATACTGGTATGTTTGGGAAACAATGAAACAAAAAGTCTCTCATCTTAAAGATTTGTAAGTCACTGTGAAAAGCTTAAGGAACTCTCCATTGCTTGAAACATAAGAACTGTAGTCTGTGCCTATATTGATTTACCTCAGAAATTTCACCCTTGATTTCACTTGACTTTTCCCCTCTACATCAAATAAAATATTTTTTTTGAACTTTTAAAAGCCTTGAGTATCATTTCAGTGGTTTAAGGGAACAAAATTTCATACTGTGACAGGGTGAAACAGCCATTGTTCTTCAGAAAAGAAGAAAAACGATAAATAGGGTTACTCAGTCAGAAAGGGAGAAAAAAACAGAAGGAAAATCTTGCCTCTGAGAGAGGGAAGTGGGCAAGGTTCTCATATTTTTAGACATAAATATGTAGCCCAACCTCATTGGCTACATGAGTGCTTAAGTATAAGAGTAAGGTCAGAAAACATTGTCTTTGTTCTGTTTCAGTCTCATGAAAATGTCACATAGCTAATGAGATTTGGCTACAGCATCCTATGTGCATGGAAATACTTTCTGCTGTTCAAGCTTCCTGGGGCTGAAGCCATTGATTAAATTAAAATTATTCACCATATATTTGATTTAAATTGACCAGACTGGATAGAATTAAAATGCTCTGCCTTTGATCACTAGCTATATTTCATATTAGTGGCAATATACGGTACATACTCTACATCGCTTAAGGGATTATTACCTGTTAATCATCTTCAACATGCTCTTACAGTGGTAGTCAGAAAGGAACTCATGTAACTGCTCCATGATCAGTTATTTGTAAATTAACCCAAACAATGAGATGTAATTAATTGACTATTTAAAAATCTATAGGGCTGTCATACTGTGGAGCACCACAGGGGAGACTGTAGATTTTCAGCATCCTTAAATATCTCTTCATTTCTTTTTAAAAAGTAATTGGCTGATTCTGAGCTGATGGAAGTGACAGAAAATCAACCAGCTAATTATTATGAAAGGATATTGTCTCTTTAATAACCATATTGATTTATGATTGTGCATAAAACATTGCAGTGTAACATAACCAAGAATGCCTTCTGAAAGAAAAGTTGAACTAGAAAGGGTGGGGACAAACCCATGCATCAAGATTGGTTAGCAGAGAGTCCCTGCAAGGGCAGGGTTGTGGCTCACTGATATAGCATCTGCTTTGCATGCAGAAGGTCCCAGGTTCAATCCTTGGCTTCTCCTGTTATAAGGGTCTGATGGAAGGTGATGTGAAAGACCCCTGCCTAAGATGTGGGAGAGCCACTGCCAGTCAGAACAGACAGTACTGACCTTGATAGACCAATGGTCTGATGTAGTATGCATGTACAAAGTAAGGTGGGCGTAGTGGAGCTGAATCTTTCCCCCTGCTTGCACTTCCACATAAACTTTTTTTTAGCCACCTTTGTCCTTTGGAATTCTGTGATGGGAAGTGATCCACATTTCAGTCATGGCTGCCTTAAAGTGGTTTCAGGCAGAAAAATGCAAGTAAGGAAAGAATTGACTGTCCCCTTCCTTTAAGTGGTTTCAGGCAGAAAAATGCAAGTAAGGAAAGAATTGACTGTCCCCTTCCAGCCCACCCATTCTGCACTTTATCACTGCAATCTTATGCAAAGTTACTTCAGTGTAAACCAATTGGAGTAACTCTGCATATAATTCCATAGTAAATCTCCTTCACCCAACTTCATAGGTATTTAAAGGTAAAGGTAAAGGTCCCCTTGCTCGAAAGCCAGTCGAATCCGACTCTAGGGTTGCGGTGCTTATCTCCATTTCAAAGCCAAAGAGCCAGCGCTGTCCGAAGACGTTTCCGTGGTCATGTGGCTGGCATAACTAAACACCAAGGCGCACGGAACGCTGTTACCTTCCCAGTGAAGTGGTACCTATTTATGTACTTGCAATTTCTTGCTTTCAAACTGCTAGGTTGGCAGGAGCTGGAACTAGAGATGGGAGCTCACGCCGTCATGCGGCACACTCAGGTCTCAAACTCCTGAACTACCGACCTTCCACAGCCTGCAGTTCAGTGTCTTAACCACTTGAGCCACAAATTTGGTTAGTCTTTAAGGTGCTGCTGGATTCTTGCTCTTTCCCCCCAAAACAGAATAACAGTGGAAAAAAGCAAGAGCCAAGTAGCACCTTAAAGACTAACTAAATCTATGGCAGGGGATGAGTTTTCATGAGTCACTGCTCATTTCATGCTCATGAAAGCTCATACCCTGCCACAAATTTGGTTAGTCTTTAAGGTGCTGCTGGATTCTTACTCTTTTCTACTGCTACAGGCAGACTAACATAGCTACTCATCTTGCTCTGTCTCCATAGAATAACAGTGCAGTCTTAAGCAGACTTATACCTTTCTAGGTCCATTGAAGTCAACGGGTTTCAAAAGGTGTAAGTCTGTTTAGGATTACATAGTAAATTTATCTGGCATGAGCATGTCCACCTTGGTCCACCTTTCTGTATTTGAGATGGAGGCATTTCTTGTGATGGATATTTGCAATTTAGAAGATTGTGTCTGTTGTTTCCCAAAGCGTTCTTTTATTTCCACTCCAACCATCATTTCATTTGATATTGCACACTTGGATTCTATTTTTAAAGGCAGCAAAATTAACTGTTTTGTTCCACTAGCCTACCTTTCATGATGCATTGTCAGCCTGCGAGCCATGAAATCATCTCACATTCACCAACTGTGTAAAGTTATTATCATTTTCCATGCATCTTAGCCACAAAACAAACAGAACATTCTGAGGGTCTGAATTAGAATAAAACACACTCGCAGCATATGAAATCTGCATGCTTTTTAATTAGAGCTATTATAATTGAAAATGCATGAATACATAATGACAAAATATTTATGGTGCCTGAGATAGTGGTTCAGAATGAAGTCTTCTTAATGGGAAAATGCCTTAACAGGTATCGCTCCTTCAAGAAAGGGAGTGGGGGCAAGCAATCTGTTTGAAATCTTCTCAGAGCAAGAAGTAGCAACATGCTTCCAGGCACTTCTCCTTTGCCCACAGGCCCGAATACCCCCCTATATTCTAACCACAGCAATTGGAGAGACAGCGTGATGTAGTGGTTAGCATGTTAAACTAGGATCTGAGAGACCCCATGGCTGAATCCCCACTAAGCCATGGAAGTCCACTGGATGACCATTCTGTCTCTTTAGCCTACCTCGGGGGGGGGTTGTTGTAAGAATAAAATGAAGAAGGGGAGAACAATGTTGTAAGTTGCCTTGAGTCCCTGTCAGGAAGAAAATGAACTTATATGTATCTAAATATAGACAGATCTTACTCTGTGAAGATAGTTGTGGGGGGGGGGTAGCTGTGTTGGGATACACTAGAAGAGCTAGATTCAAGTCCAGCAGTACCTTGGAGACCAAGAAGATTGTTGGCATATAAGTTAGTAGAGTCTGACAAAGGGAGCTTTAACTTTCAAAAACTTATACCCCCCCTTCCCCCCAAAATTTTGTTGGTCTCTAAGGCGCTACTGGACTTCAGTCTAGCTTTTACTCTGACAATAAATGCAAAAACCTAGGATGAGCTCAACTAACAGCGTTCTCAGTAAACCTTCCATATTTTCATGAGATCCATCCCTATTAGTGATATGCATTGTGTCTTCTTTGACTAACAGATAATGGATGATATTTGTCACGGATTTTTGGCTACTTCAAAATGGAGTTTTGATTCAAAAGTCTGGTTCAGGCTTCTGTGGCCTGTTTTGGGTGTTTTCTCAGAGACTCAAACTGCCTTGCTGGGAAAAGAACACACTGACCTTGCAATGGGACCATAAGACAGCTGAGCTAGAGAGTCATCTCCTGGTATTGTCTCCCAATTAACATTCCATCCAATTAAGCACCTGTGGGAAACCAGTTTGGGCTGGCTGCAGACAGAGCCATTGCCTTCTCACATGGTTAGAGGGACTATTAGGTCGTCTGGTCAGTGATTGACTCATTCATTTGCCTATAGGTAATTGTTGTGGGCCCTGATTGGTTCAAAGGCCTAGCAACACTTGGGACCCTTAGCAATAAAGGAATAATCTTTAAACTTATTATTTACCTTGGAGGGTGCCTACTTGTTACTAAGACATGTTGGCATGCTCTGGCTCATTTTGGCCATCTTGGACTTATGCTTGCTGAAGCCCAACACCGGAGGGGGAGGATGGGCGAGCTGCGGCGCCGCCTCCTGCACCCCAGCCTGGTGTCCTCCTGCTTCTGCTGGTGGCGGCGAGTCCCCTCTGGCCACCGCCATGCTGTCTCTGCCTCCTCCCCCCTGAGGGGGGAGGACGGGCAAGCTGTGGCACCGCCTCCTGAACCCCAGCCGGGCGTCCTCCTGCTTCTGCTGGTGGCAGCAACTCCCTGCTGGCCGCCGCCATGCCGCCTCTGCCTCCTCCCCCCCTGAGGGGGGAGAGGGAGGACGGATGAGCTGCGTGCTGCCTCCTGCACCCCGGCTGGGCACAGAGAGAGAGAGGGGGCGGGCGGGCAGAGACCCTCAATCCCCACCGCCTTTCTTTTCTCTCTTATCGGGAGGGGGGCTCAGCTGCCACGGGACCCTGCTCCCCTCCCCGGCCCCTTCCCATGGAGGCAGCAATCACCTGGTTAGGGCGGCGGGGGGGCTTTTGGCGGGGGGTGGGGCGCAGTTTGGCACCCGTGAGGGTCGGCGTGCCCTAGGCGAGCACCCAGTTCACCTAGCGGGCGAGCCGGCCCTGCCCACTGGAACCTCCCTGGAAGCCATCTGCCTTATTTCTTATTGCTGTGGCAGTGCCGCTGCATTCTTGCTGGCACCCACCACAGCCTGTCACAACAACGCAACTCCTCCAGGCCGTGTCACCTCACTGGACCTCCTTTTAGAGACAAATATGCTATCAAACCTGTGTAAAAATGCTCATTGGACCAAACAAAGACATAGAACGACCTGCCAGCTTTCAAATTCCCCAGATCATAGCGTCAGGTTGGAAGTCGGACACTGTACCCCTGCTAAAACAAAACAAAACAAAAAGGTATCGATGACGTATTGCAATGGATATTGTCGAATCCTATCACAAAGCAAAGACAAATCCGATTTGCCAACTCAGAGGCCTCCACACAGTCAAATTCACATGTTGCTGACAATGATTCCTACACAAAAAAGGAAACCCTTAGAAATTCAGCTGTTCTCCATTGAGATTACCTTGATTTCACCCCCACACACTAAGTGCTCAATCCAACTACCCAGCTTCAAGTAGCTGTTCTTATTGACTGCACTCCCTCACCTCAAATTCTGTTTCTATTTGTAGTTTACAGTTGGATACCAGTAAACAGAGGTCATTTCGGGGGGGAACGCGGGGGAACACAGTTCCCCCAGGTGAGGTGCAGGGGGGCGGGGTACATGACGAAGCCCCGCCCCCTGCTTCCAGCCGCCCCGCTTCCAGCCCTCATTCAGCCAGGAGGAGGCAGGAGAAGAGGGAGGGTAAGTTGCTTCCTCCCCGCCTCTCCCCACCCCTGCCTGCCTGGGGCCAGGGAGGGCCTTGGCGGGGCTTCCTCGCACTCCCGCTGGCCTTGCAGGTCCACCGCCGGGCCCTTGATGTCAGGGAGTGTGGCATATGCTAATGAGTTATGCTAATGAGTTCCCCTAGCTCTTTTTCTACGAAATGACCCCTGCCAGTAAAGGTTACTATAGTACTCTAGAGAAGAAAAAGAAGAGACTGGATTTATACCGTGTTCAGGACTTACAATCTCCTTCCTTCCTCTCCCCATAACAGACACCTTATGAGGAGGGTGGGGCTGAGAGAGCTTTGAGAGAACCACTCTTGAGAACAGCTCCAAGACAACTGTGACTCACCCAAGGTCCCCCTCCCCTTCCTACAACAGACACCCTGCGAGGCAGGCGGGGCCGAAAGAGCTCCTTCCAGAACTGTCCTTGAGAGAACAGCTCTGACAGAAACAAGCCCATCCAGCAGCTACATTAGCAAAGGCTCTGCCACTAAGCTACAGCCCTGCTTCATGGCTCTCCAGGGTTTCAGGAGAAGGTCTTTCCCATCCCCTCCTGCCTCGACCTTTGAACTGGAGACAGCGGGGAAAGAGCCTGGGACATTCTGCATGCCAAGAAGATGCTCTACCACTGAGCTACACCCCTCACTGCACCAGCCGAATATTTATAGAGTGTCCAGGTGCAATCAAATGGGTGGGGGACCTGGGTGCAAACCACGTGTTGTGTCAGCTCAAGGGTTTCCCCTTATATAAAGAGAGAGGAAATAAAGCTGGCATGTAAGGACACAAATTATTCACCCCTTGAGCTTCAAATCAGGTGGAAAGCCAGAATGAAATGTTGTAATAAAAGTAAGTAAAGGGAGTATCATTTCAAACCAAATTGGCCCCCAGAACTCCCTTCAATGAAAGGCCTCCAAAGGACAGTCCCAAAATGGCCACCCAGGGAACCATCCCAAACTGACCACCACTGCTTAAATTACTGTGAGAAAATGGCTACCTGGAGCACCGCTCCTTAAATGGCCGCCCCACACAAGCACTACTTTAAAAATGACAGCATAGTTATGCAATGGCTGCCTAAAGCACAGCCCCCGAAATTGGCCACTCTAACTAATGCAGACTTTCGGAAACCGCTAGCAAGGCTATGAAATGCCTGGTGAGAAAAGTGCTTGTTATGGAGGTGAGTTAAGATCGGGGGGGGGGAGGCAGCCTTACCTCACCACCGCCCCATATCCACCGGTAGGCTTAAGCCCAGAATCCCCCACAGATGCTCCAACCCTTGCTAATAAGTGAGGATGGTGGTGAAGGAGGAAGGAATGGCGGCGGGGGGGGTGGTGGCCAGCAGCCTTACCAACTGTAGCCACCCTCTGCCTGGTAAAAAGAAGTCACTAGTTGTTTAAACCGCTGAGAGGCCTAAGCCTCCAATGCGGCCCCAAATCTAGCCTCTATGAGGCCCCGGGCAAACTAGCAAGCCACCGATGTGTGCAGGCCCAGCACAAGCTACAACGCCGCTGGTATGGCCCCTCATATTGGGCCACCGGTGCAGCTACTCGCATCAGGCCGCTGGCGTGGCCCCAATTCTCCTGCCGCAAATGTAGCCCAGCTGAAGATGCTGTCCGATGTGCTCTCTCCACCGAGCACGTTGAAGAACTGCTGAGGCAGAGGGCAGGAGCCGAGTCTAAACAGGCTGGCTCTGCCCCCTGCCTAGCGCTGCACTTCTTTCAGCACCAGTGCCCTTCTCTTCCTGCCTCATGAGAAGACAAATCAGCCCCCTCCTACCAGCACAGGCTCAGCCGGAGTTGGGGGTCACATTCTCCAAGGACGGGGAGAAACGGTGGCTCTTGGTGATCAGCTGTCCCGAAGACACCTGCTGATCTGCAGTGTGCCCCAAAGGGTGGTGCTTTCCCCGATGCCATATAACATCTATATGTGCCCCTTTGCCCAGATTGCTGGAGGCATGGGCTAGGATGTCACCAATATGTGGATGATACCCAGCTATATCTGTTGTTAGGCAGTCAGTCTGACTCTACCCCAGAAGACCTGGACCGGGCGCTACAAGATGTGGCTGGTTGGCTTAGACTGAGCCAATTGAAATTGAATCCAATGAAGACAGAGGTCCTGTGCTGGAGTTGGAGCAGACCAGGGGTAGGGATTCCACTACCAGCCTTTGATGGGGTGCCATTGGTGCCTATGCCAAGGGTCAGGAGTTTGGGAGTGCTCCTGGATGCCCCATTAATGATAGAGGCCCAGGTAGCAGCCTTTTACCATCTTCAGCTGATTAGGCAGTTGGTTCCCTTCCTCGAACGCAATGATATGGCAACAGTGATCCACACAATGGTCACCTCTACATGGGGCTGGCCTTGGTGCAACTCCGGAAGCTGCAGCTGGTGCAAAATGCGGCAGCCAGACTGTTGATGGGTCTCCCTATGCGAGAGCACATCCAGCCTGTGCTGAAGGCATTACACTGGCTGGAAACAGCATACCAGATTCGCTTCAAGGTGCTGTTTTTGACCTTTAAAGCCCTATATGGTCTGGGGCCTGCCTGCCTGCCTACATGAGGGACTGCCTTTCCACATATGTTCCCCAGAGAGCACTGAGGTCAGGGTCTCAAAACCGCTTGACCCTCTCTGGACTGAAAGACGCCAGACTAGGGCCAGGACCTTCTCAGTAGATGCTCCACACTGGTAGAATGAGCTCCTGGAATACATCAGGGCCCTGCAGGACCTTTTACAGTTCCGCAGGGCTTGTAAAATGGAGCTCTTCCACCAGGCCTTCGATTAGGGACCACTACTAATAACAACTGAATTGTTAAAGCCCTCTATGTCAACAACAACATCAACAGCTAGGGATATTCTGGACACCGATTTTGGCCATACTTTTGTTACCATCTGCACATGGCCTATTGGCCATCAGCACTTTACCTGTATTTCTGATTTTTTTTATGTTTATGAGTTTTTATAATGTTGCATTGTGTCAATGCATCAATGTTTTAATATTTTAACTTTTAATGTAAGCCGCCCTGAGCCCCCCTCAGCAGGGAGGGAAGGATACAAATTGAATTAAATAAATAAATAGTGTTTTCCCCATGGCTTCTTTAAAACTGAGGACCCATTTGAGGACTCTATTTCAGCATATGACAGTCCCCCCACCACTGCAGACCATTGTTTTATAGTACAAATGCCTTCCCTTGGGAGGTGAACATTGTTTCAGCAGTTGTCTTTCAATTTTGAGGCTTCAGCCTGACATCTTTCCTATACAATTCTCTCTAAAGTTAGCAGCAGACATTTGAAGCATTTGCAAAAGCGGTTTGTCTGTTTCTTCTTCCTTGGATGGGCAATTGGAAGTTCTGTAGTGAGCTGGGCACCTTTCGAACAGCCTTTGTAATCCATTTTAGCAGCTGGTTGCTAACAGTTTTTTTTTTTTGCATCATTTCAGACGGAACCATTTTAGCAACCAGCTACTAATGGATTTTATTTACCTTTTCATACAAAGCCACTTGGGTCTGGTAGCAAAGCAGGGCTGAGCTGTTTTTGTGATAAACTGCTTTCTTCTTTCATGTCTTCTTTGAACTTCAGAGTCATTGCAATGTGCTGTTGAAAATGTCTGCAGTGCTTCCAACAGTGCCACCTTTTCCTTGCCCTTTTTCACCACACAGTCTTTTTCACCGTTGTTTTTTTAACATTCTAAGTTGAGCACTATACTGCTAGACCAAAATAACATTTCAGTGCTGTGTCAGGACCACTGAGATGCCTGCAGATGTTGGTCCAATCTGCATTGGTATTTCCCACTGTTGTGCAAATGATCTCACATCCTCTCACAAATTTCTGTCTGCATTTCATGCTGCATCCACTCTCCTATTGTTTCATCTCAGCATTGGCTGTCCGCATCATTTTATTGCTATTTAGTGGTGACTCCAAGGTCACTATGGAGTCTCACCACCTTATCTGAATGTGGTTTTAAGGTGGTACAACTGCTCTTCCCCACCGTTGAGCCGCTGTAAGCAAAAAGCAGACAACTGGAGCTGAATCTCCCCACCATCTTTTCTAAGGAGATATGCAGACTGTCACAAAGGAAACAAGTTAGCTGAAAATCCAGTCATTTGCATTTAAAAGCAGTCAGGGAACATTTTTTGTGATCATATTGGGGGGGGGGGTTGGAAGCACACCCACCCCTGAACCATTTGTTATTTCCTGGGGCAGTCTCCAGAACGCCTGCCTGGCAACTGCTGGGTATTTTTGTTTTTTACCCAGCTCATTCCATCTTTCCTTCCCCCTCACCTCCCCCTCTGCCAGGTTTTACTTTCTGTGGGGGGGGGGATTGCAGGTGCCGTTTCCTCCCAGCAGCGCAGTGCAGTACCCTGCCAGTGCCCCTGGGAGGCCACTCCTCCCCTCTCTCTTGCACGCTTTCCCTAAACAACTTGTGTCCTGATGCAGACAGAAGAGAGCTTTATACTGAGCCAAATGGGAAGCCGGTGCCACAGCAGCACGGAACAGCTTTACATAGCAAATGCAGATTGGGTCATTGTTACAAGGATAACGACAGCTCTAAAGTGCTATTTTGGCCTAGCGCTATAGCGCTCAACTTAAAATGTTAAAAAAAAACCTGCAAGGAAGACAACGCAGTGAAAAACGTCAGGGGGAAAAAGGTGGATCTGTTTGAAATGGCCAGAGCACTTCAGAAATGGTTCATTAACAGGATGAAATTTGCTGTATGAAACTCCCATCTCTGTATCTCTTTACTCTAATTGGGTTAACCTGGGATAACATCCAGTTTAGAATGGCAATGTGAAAACATTTGCAAAAGCTGTTAGTCTGTTTCTTCTTCCTTGTATGGACAATTGAAAGTTCTGTACTGAGCTGGACAAGCAAGAAGAACACTTTCCATAAAATAAAAAATGCTGAATTTCATTCATGCTGCTACAAAACTGACCAGATGATTTTAAATGGATCTTCATAATTTTTAGATGGGGTCACTCCAAACTTACCATTTAATCACATATCACGACCAGGTCCCAGACTGTACGTACAGAGAGAGAGAGAGAGAGAAAGAGAGAGCTTTGCAATGTAAAAATCAGCAGAAAATACATAAAACAAGTTCTCTACCTGAAAGAGCTTATACTTTAAATTTAGCCAGTGGGAGAGAAAGCAGGGAGAGGGGTGGAAGGGGTAGGGGTCCACTTAAACTTTAAATACACAGCTTGCCAGTCATGAGGAACCTCCATTTTGATCCATAATCTACGAGAGTCTTAGTGTTTTCTAAGGTTCTCTAGTGTGCTCACATCCAGTACTGCAACTCTGACCGCTGATGAGAATCCTTTGTTCAAACTTCCCTGCCCACACTCAGTAGAGTTCACTGTTGGAGGAAGTTTGAATTCCACCCAACGCATTGGAAAACTTTTGTGACTTGCAATTCTCTGGTCTGCATGCATGCCCAAGAATCATAGGGAACAGCATGGTTAGTGATATTTTAAAGGTGACCCCACTCCTTCTTAGACCCAATCTGCATCTAGCATTTGCTCCACTGTCATACCAAACCCATGCTGGAACAGAAATTCCAATCTACATTGCATGCCACTTTCACTTTGATTGAGTGTCACATTTTATGGCAGTGTCCAGACTGCATGCGGCTTTCACTTTAAGAACATAAGAACATAAGAGATGCCAATGTTGGATCAGGCCAAAGGCCCATCCAGTCCAACACTCTGTATCCCACAGTGGCCAGAAATACCAGTGCCATCAGGAGGTCCACCAGTGGGGTCAGGACATTAGAAGCCCTCCCACTGTTGACCCCCCCCCAAGCACCAAGATGACAGAGCATCACTTGCCCCAGAGTCCCTATCTATACCTTGTGGCTAATAGCCACTGATGGACCTCTGCTCCATATCTCTCCCTTATTATAAAAGAGTTTTGGGTGCCAGAATTCTAAAATTGGCCCCTTTAGTGTTAGGCCGAAAAAACTGCCACTCGGAAGACACTGGCTGGGTTCATTGGCTGCTTTGTGCAGTCCCGGCCAGCGTTCCAAGGTCATTTACATATGGAAGCTGATTGGACTACACTCCATTCCACACCTCAAACTCACCCCCCCACAAGGCAGTTGGAATTTTCAGTTGGGAGAGGAGAATGATGTCAGCTGCCCCCTAGGCAGAGGCTTTTGTGCAGTCCCGGCCAGCGTTCCAAGGTCATTTACATATGGAAGCTGATTGGACTACACTCCATTCCACACCTCAAACTCACCCCCCCCGCAAGGCAGTTGGAATTTTCAGTTGGGAGAGGAGAATGATGTCAGCTGCTCCCTAGGCAGAGGCTGTGTGTGTGTGTGGGGGGGGGGTTGTAAAGACAGACAGGCAGATAAACGTTGGCTGATGGTTGCCAACTCCAGGTTCGAACTCCAGGACATAGGGTTGCCAACTCCAGGTTGGAAACTTCCAGGATATTTTAGGGATGAAGCCTGCTGAGGGTGGGATTTGAGGAGGAGGAGGAAGAGGGGGACCTCAGACAGATACAATGCCATGCTGCCCACACTCCAGACAAGCTGTTGCCAGTCTCCAGGTGACAGCTGGAGAGATCTTAAAGCTTTGGTGC
>NW_015174967.1:37012-38925 GCF_001447785.1 Gekko japonicus | reverse complement strand
CTGACAGCAGCGGGGCTGCCAGATCCAGAATGGGACGTAGCTAACAAGTCCCCGAGAGTCTTTTCTGTGCACCTAGCTGACTGTCTCTGCTTCTCCAGGTCAGCCACCTTGGCCTCAAGGGAGCACACACGTTCCCTGAGAACCAGGAGCTCCTTGCACCGAGCACACACCCAAGACTTCTACCCAGTGGGCAGATAGTCATACATGTGACACTCTGTGCAAAACACTGGATAGCCCCCAACCCCCTGCTGGCATTCTGGCTTCATAATTCTTTTAAAATAAGTAAATGTAAGCCTCCTTTTAAATCCCTTTGTATTTATGTGTTTTTTCTTGTCAAAGTCAAATTACTTTATGGGGAAAACAGAGAGCCTAGGGTTTTCACTTTCTGCCTCTTCTTGGGCATCTCACAGAGCCCCTAGTCCAAGAGCCACGGGCAAAGAGCCCTTTAGCTCGCCCTTCGGCTCTTTCTTAAATACTCACCCCTCTGTCTCCTGCTCCTGCTCAGAGCTCAGCTGGGTCTCCTCTGCCTCTGGCAAGGTGTTTCCTTAAATAGAGGCCTCCCCCAGCAGAGGGCTGGCAGCAGCTATTCAAATGCACCCAGGCACTCAATCACATGCAAAACAATGCTCCTTCCTTTTCCTCTCAATTGCAGTCAATCACAGTCAAACAATGCCCTTTCCTCTCCCTCTCTCAAGCAGCCAGGAATCTGCAAAAACTCCAAGCGTTTCCCCACACTCCCAGACCAGTTCTCCCAC
Organism: Gekko japonicus; assembly: GCF_001447785.1. Classification (NCBI taxonomy): domain Eukaryota; kingdom Metazoa; phylum Chordata; class Lepidosauria; order Squamata; family Gekkonidae; genus Gekko; species Gekko japonicus. The sequence goes on along the minus strand of NW_015174967.1, from coordinate 38,170 downwards.
CAAAATCCTCAGCTGAATCCTTTGTTTGATCTCTGGTTTTATGGCGGCTGTCTGCACAGATTTATAGCCATTTTATGGCCATTCGGGGGTGAAGCTGCAGTCAGTACAGTGTTGGCCCGGGGTAGTTGAATGTGGTTTTGAACTGCATCTTTTTCTGTTCCAGTGTGGATTTGGTAAAAAAACTGAGCAAATGCTAAATGCAGATTGGGCCCAAGTCACCAACTAACAAAATGGCTGGTGAAGATTCCTAAAAAAAATCCTAAGGAAAATAGCATACAGTTCAAGATTGGCAAACTGTATATGACAATCTACAACAGCGTTATTATGTCCATTTAATAATAAAAATGGATGTAAACTGGAAATACTGACTGAACTGTCATCAAAAACATACAGAGAAAGACTGGGGGAGAGAAAAGTGGGGGGAGTGAAGAAACAAAACAGCACTAGGCTACAAAACTGACCCCCAAACAACATAAATTAATAAAAGGAAGGCAAGGAAAGGAAGAACAAACCAGTAAATAATATGAACAACAAGGAGAACAATGGAGGGAAGCGTTTATGGATGGGCAATTGCACGGAAAAGTCTATGTTGAATTGCACCACTCTTTTTATCATAAGAACATAAGAGAAGCCAATGTTGGATCAGGCCAAAGGCCCATCCAGTCCAACACTCTGTCACACAGTGGCCAAAAATACCAGGTGCCATCAGGAGGTCCACCCAGTGCGGTCAGAGCACTAGAAGCCCTCCCACTGTTGACCCCCCTAAGCACCAAGAATACAGAGCATCACCTGCCCCAGAGTCCCTATCCATACCTTGTGGCTAATAGCCACTGATGGACCTCTGCTCCATATCCTTATACTAATACCCAAGTTGCCCCCTCCGTGCGGATATCTATATCTGCACTTTGGGGGCACTTGGGGGGCAGGGGGAGGTTTGTGCACATGTGGGGCAGTCCCCACATGTGCATAAAAATAAAAAAAGTTAAAAAAAATCGGGGGGATGTTTAAATCCCACCGAAAGTGCAAGAGCGTCTCCTGCACGTGCGCAGAACGCTGCCACCGGCCGGGTGGGTGGGGAGGGGGGGAGGCCGGCCGGGGAGGAGAGGCCTCGCCGCCGCCGCCTCCTCCCCGGAGCCGGCAGGCCGGCCGGGGCGGTAG
>NW_015174967.1:0-36891 GCF_001447785.1 Gekko japonicus | reverse complement strand
CTCGCTGCCGCCTCCTCCCCCTCCCCCGAGCCGGCAGGCAGGGCGGGGGGGCGTGCGGGGGGGAAGACCGGCCTCAGGGGGGGCGAACACCGGCCTCGCCGCTGCCGCCGCCCCCGCCGCCTCGGGGAGATGGGGGGATGGAGGAGACAGGGCTCTTCTCTCCCCCCCTGCGAGTATCGCGGGTCCCCGTCTTGTGCTTATCTAATTCCCTCTTGAAGCCGTCCATGCTTGTAGCTGCCACCACCTCCTGTGGCAGTGAATTCCATGTGTTAATCACTCTTTCAGTGAAGAAGAGTGATTAAGGAGGGGGAGGGGTGTAAATGCAATGCTGACACCACAAAAATGCGGCCCAAAACATGATGTGAATCCAGGAATTTCACACTGGAAAAGTGCAAGAATACTTGAAGGGGGAAGAACACAGAAAAAGTGGATCCAAAAACCGCCCGTTAATGGGATAGATCCGGAGCTACTCCTGCAGCCGCCAAAAGTAATGCGGTAAAATTGATAAGAATTGATTAGTTAAGAAAGTCAACATGTATGGAAACACTGCCAATGACAGAGAAGAATGCTTTCATTTTACCCCTCACCCCAACTCATTCCTTTGTGCAGGGAAAGAACAACCCCCTGGAAATCTCTCTGAATTACTGCAGCTTTTAAAGGACAGTGAGACAGAGAAAGTGAAAGTCTAGTCCATAGTTTATTATGTGCCTCTTTGGAGCCCTTTTCTTGCCTGCCTCCCAGGAACATATGGGGGTGAGGACCTGATGAATGTTTTTTTCTTTTTCTTTTCCTTTCAACTGGTACTGCCTCCAGATAATTCCCTGAGTTTCCCCACAAAGGGTGCGGTCACATGTGCAAGATAAACCGAGGGAGGGGGGGAAGCAAGGCCATAGTTGTGCAATCACACCGGCCTTTGAAGCTGCATGGGCAGCCTGACACTGCATGATCAGACGCAACTGCGGGTGAGTCGGTGTTTTGGGGTGTTTTTTGCCGTTTGTTTCCGATTCACTTAAATGGGGAATTGATGAATCGCATCTCAGCACTGAGGGCTCTCTATGGAGTGTGCGATGATGTGCATACTGAGAAGGGGGGGGACAACAGCACGGAGTCGGGATGGCCTGATCAGACCATCCCGACGTCATGAGAGTGCACTGGAGCTAACAGACAGGGGAAAGACCGTCCATGGCCTGTAGCAACCCATTTGCTACTGGACTTCCCCCGGTGTCTTTTTACTCCGCTTCTGCAATGGAGCAAAATGGGTTGCTGACGGGTGTGGGGCGCTGCCTAGATGTTCGTGTCTGATCGCGCCCTTTAAATCCGTCCGGCATTCATGCCTATGGCACAGCTAATTGTGCCTGTGATTGTACCCTAAGTAACTTTGCCAGAAAACTTTTTGACTTCATGAAACTTAGAATTAGCCATGAATCTCAAAGGCCATAATCCTTCTTGACTGATTATACTGGCTTTGTATATGCCTTCTACTGAGATTGGGTTCCCTTATAGCCTATTGCTTTTGAATAAGAACAACTAAATGCAGCAGCCAGCACCCAAACTACTCGTCATGGCTTTTTATGGCTTATGGAACTTCTGAAATGTCCATGATGAATTGCACGTCAAATTGGACTTTGATATTATAACATTACTGGAGTGAGACACAGTAAAATACTTGGGACTTTATTCTTCTTTCCATTATTATTCTTCCTTCTGTATCTTGGTTACACGGCCAATATTGTTATATAATTACATTTTTCCATCTGTTATTAATGCAAGGACATCAAGCAAATTGTGGGTGAGGATCAACGATATGGCATACCAATCTTGGTCTTAGCTGCACCCAGTCTCTGTCAACATAAAGTTGATCAGTGACTCTGGTACACTAAGAGTCCTGACCTTTGCACATCTTGTAACTGCGAGCATCTTAAGGCTAGGAGTAGCTAGGTAATTATTATGCTATGCAAGCATTCTAGACGTTCTGCTTAAGCATCTGTTTTTCCCTGGTTTCTGTACTTGTAAGCCTCAGTCTCATCTTACTGTGAGAGCAGATATGTATAAATAAACGCTTGCTGCCAAAAAGCAGCAGACAGATTTTTCTACCCTCAAAGAGATCGTGTCCCATGTGAGTCCTTCAGCAAATAATATGCCTGGGAGCTCTTGTGGAGCTTCTAACCCATTAATGAGATTTTTGCCAGGTCAGCAAAGGGAATCCCTGGGTCAGCTTATCATAGTTGTTTGCCATTGAATAAGTTTGCCTGGAGAACTCATTTGTAGTGAATATTGCAACATCCCTAGTAAGGATTTAGCATTTCTCAGATTGGGTCTAGGGGTGGGGAGGAACCGGCACATGAATTAAAGTTCATCACAAATTTTGGCCAGTTCATGGTTCACGCACCAAAGTTCATGAGCTGAAGAGCCACAATGAACTTCATTCAATTTAAGGTTAATTCATCATGGCTCGGGACCATTTCTCTTCATGAGAAATAGCTGAGGGGCTGAGAGCTTGCCGCTGCTCAGCTGTTTGGTCTAAATGTCTGGGGACCATATGAACCCAGCTTTCAGCTCCCCATAGTTTTTCATGGGGAGCACAAAGTAGGCTTTAAATGCCCCTGCTTTCTGTTTGCTGTGGCCAGCAGAAAGAAAGGGGTGAAGTGCCTTCCAGAGGCTACTTCACCCCCACCTTTCTGCTGGCCACAGCTCACTGCCAGAAAAAAGGAAAGGGAGAATTTCCAGGAGGCACTTCTCTGTTCCCTTTCCTCTGGCAGGCAATCACCACCAGCAGAAAGAGGGGGAGCACCTTTCAGGAAACACTTCCTCCTTCCCCTTGGTGCTGGCAGTGGATCACTCCCCTTTCTGCTGGCAGCAGCTCACTGCCAGCAGCAGGGGTCATTTCATAGAAAAAGAGGTGCCGGAGGTCATTTGCATATGCCACACCCAATGTCCCCTCTAAGCTGTGGAGTCCTGTGAGCAAAAATGTTACTTTGTGAGCTACTGGCACTAAAGTTGTGAGTGAGCAATTTAGCTGCTGCATCAATTAGTTTGCTCTGGAGTCAATCTTTCTTGGCCTGCCGCCCCTCCGAGGCCATTAACGCAATTTGGTGCCCTTTCCTCACTTGGCGCTGTGAGGCGGGAGAGGCGACCAGACACATCCATTGAGAGCACGAGGTGGGATGTGTGTGTGTGCAAGGGGGCACAGTGCGCAGGCCTGGCTGGGGCCACCTAGTCTAGTGCCAGTCAGGGCTTCCTCCTTCCCCAGCGGACCTGGGGCACCACAAGCAGAGCAAGGTCATACCTCTGTCTCTTTCCTTCCTTCCCTCCCTCCCTCCCCTGCTGGCTCCCTCCATAGAAACTCCAGGGAAGGTCTCCTGGTGGAAGCACCAAGATGAAAAGACCCCCCCCCCTTTTCCTGAAGCTCTTTTGGGACTAGTCTTGTAAAAGTGAATGCCAGAGAATGTAACAGCTCCAGACACTGGCCAAACCCCATTGTCTCAGAAAAGAGCCTGAACAAACCCTGGCATGACCAAAGGGATGTTTTCTATGACCTTTCTCCAATGATTTTGTTGTAGATGCAAAGCAACTAGTAGATAATGCAGCTGTTAATGTAGTTGGTTTGCATAATCAGCAAACTATCTGCATTCTATACAAATTAGTTTAACTGGATTTGAGTTTTGCGGATTAAGTGAACTGGATTTGAGTTTTGGTGAGGCCATTTTTTCATGAAACAGAAAGCATCTCTTTGCCCGACATACTAATCAAAGATTCCCAGTAGTGCTCTGACAGTGTATCAGGAAAATGCAAATTCTTTCCTGAACCCTTCGCCTCAGTGGCCTCAATTCAACACAGAGTGAGGTCCATTGATTGTGGTGAGCTTAAGTGCAGCTAACACTGTTTTGAATTGGGAGCAGAATGTTTTAAGAGTACTTCTAGGCAGATTTTTTAAATATACCCCATTCTGTTCCTGCTCCTTCAGAATAATAAATACAAAATACACACACATAAAATAATTCAGAGTTCAAAGTGCTTCATACATATTATCTCAGTAATACATCAATCACTATAGCAGAAATGAATTTGTGCTTCCATACCTGTGGTTGATTAATGGTGCTTTGGACCAGCAGAGAATGCCCTCATTGTTTTCTCCGTGAGGAACCTTCTCTGGGACAACATAATGCATGCCTCAGGTTCATTCAGTCCTGTACCCTCCATTGATCAGACCTGACAGCCTTAGTCAGCAGTTAATTCTTTTTAATGTCCTGTGATCTACAAGAACTATATTCTGCTGGACTGGAGAAAGGTGACATCAGAGACACTGGTTTGACAAAGAAGCAGGAAGCAGAGAGATAGAAAAACATTAACTGACAGCGCAGAATTGACAAGTAGTGGTGTTCATGAAAATCTGAGGAGATACCAGGAGAAAGGATTGTAGAGTCTGCAGGCATCAAAGCCTGTGTTTCTACCTTTTCTTTAGCACACCATTATTATATTTTTTCTTATTTTCATTTCTGAGCATAACAATGAGATAATACAGGTTTTTTTCAGTTATGCAGATCATGCCTTCCATTTTTAAGTGCCCCAAATATATTATCTGTATTATTTATTCAGAATTTAAACTGCTTTTTAAAAAGCATCTGCTTTTATCAATATTTCACAGAAACAATAGAACAACAGCAAAGTGGCAATTTAACACCTACATATTACTTGACAATTCCAGCAGCAATTAGTTTTTAGCAGCACCAGGAGTTCCTCCAGCAAACCTTCCTCTACCTATTTATGGAAGCTGAGCTGTCTTGTTTGAACTTACTGCCTACAACACCATACTAAGGCCCCCTTCACACAGGAGGATTAGATCTGCAAGAGGGACAGATCGGGGGCACATCAAGCGGGTGCGATCACACCGCAACATCTGGGAAGCGGCGCGCACCCGTCCCCGATCCATCTCTTCTGGCTGAAGATGCAGATTAAAAAAACCCTAGAAAACACTAGTACCTACCGGAAAATCCGCTGCAGGGACGGTCGTCTGATCGCCGGCGCACCTGTCTCTCCCGCAGCACGCGAGGTCCTGCCAAATTGTGCATGCACATGCATGCGCAGTGGGCTTGCCTCACTCTCCGGTCTGTGGCTTCCTCCCGGCATCTGATCATGCTGGGGAGGACCTGCGGGGTGGCTGGGGGGATCTGTCTGATTCCGCCACCTCGCTTCTCTTTTGATGTGGCTCAAAAAAGCCACACTTTAGCCGTGCCTTTCCCCCCAGTGTGACCAGGGCCTAAAATCACAAAGTCATGAGCACTTTGGTTTTCTTGGTGTATCTTTGCAGAAGATAAGATTTCTCATCTCCAGCTATAAGTGAATGTTTGCTCAAATGAGATATGGAATGTTGATACTGCATTGAACCACAGACTGGGGAGGCCATGAACTTTTGCAGTTCCACAGGGCCTGCAAGACAGAGCTCTTCCACCAGGCTTTAAACGAAGGAGCCGCTCTCACTGTTACCACCAGCGAGCCTGGCCCCCTGCCTTAGCATCTGCCTCATGCCATCAAGTGACTTGGGAAGACCACTGAGCTGTAAATTTGTCTTACAAACATTTTTAGAACGCCATCTTAAGTAGCTGAGTGAGCACTAGCACCTTATGATTTTATGATGTTATTTGTATTGAATTGTTTTAACTGATTGTATGTGGTTTTATTGGTAATTTTGTACCAACTGTGTAAGCCGCCCTGAGCCTGTTCACGGGGAGGGAGGGGTACAAATTGAATAAATAAATAAATAAACAGCACTAATCAATTCAAACTGGGGGGGAAAGGTGGAAGTATACTTCTACCAGTGATAGTAAACAGACAGAGAAGTGAATTTGTGAACATAAGGGAACAGCTCCCCTCATGTAGATGGGAAAATCTGGGACGTAAACCATTTCAGAAATGGAATATCCATTGACATGGGGATCAATCAGTGAAATTTCACATACAGCTAATGCTAAAATAGCAGCAATGTGATTGTTGAGAATAACCCCTGTATGGAACCACTCAATGTCTATGTGCCATTGTGTCCCCCCCCCTCCAGTACTGATAGCCTTGCAACCTAACCAAGAAGTTAAAGGTTCTAAAACTGAACCACAATTGCACCCTGAATACCGTACTTATCTATTAGCCTTTTCTCAGTAGGAGAAACAATATACTAGTGAGAGTAATCTGGCAGCATAGGCAAACTTGGTCTCAGTTGCGTACCTAACTTATACTGTTCAATGTAGCCACATCCATGATGTATGAGATCATTTGTCCTGTATTGCAGCGCTTAAAGACTACAAATGAAATGGGAGTTGATATTGTCTCTGTAAGGACATAATCCTCCTAATGGTTGTCAACCACCATCCTGTGTTTCATCAGTTCCATCACTTCATTTTTAAGCTTTCCGCTAATACAATCCCTTTGGGGGGGGGAGAACCAAACCACCTCCAACCAATATCTTCTAAAAATAGGCCAAAGATTTCAAATCAGGAAGAGTATACAACATAATCAAATGCGTGCTTTTCATTCAGAATTTTGACAACCAAACTTCAATTATCAGTATTTCTCACCTATCGGACAGTCCTATTGCATGTACAATGGAGGAAGGGTGAGAAGTTGGTTCAAAGGGTTATTTGAAATATGTTTGTTAGTAAGTTTAAAGCGATAAGCAGATGCCCCGCATGCCCTGATGATGAGCCATATTTCTGTCTTCAGATCTGTCATACTGATCCTCTGCTAATTCCACTCCAAATTTATTTCCACTCCAAATCTCCCTTATAAATAAAAGCCGAATGGTGGTGGCACTTCTCTAGAACATTCCACATGCTCCAAAATCAGTTCGCTCTCTGATCTGTCATTCAGAGGCTCTCCCTATCCACTGGCTGCTTTGCCTGAGTCCTGCCTCCAACATTCTAAACATTTTGCTGTTCCTCTCTCCCCCATCGCCAGTAAGAACACAGAGGTTATTTGCATATGCAGCCTCATTGGCCTTTGCCTCCGGACACAGAGGTCGTTTGCATATGCGACTTGATTGGCTTTTGCCTCTAACATTCTAAACAGTTTGCTGTTCTGAGGTAAAATGTGTCCAATCCCCAGGTGAGGGCTGGAGATCACTCAGAATTACAACTGCTTTCCAGATGGCAGAGATCAGTTCCCCTGGAGAAAATGGTGGGCTCTGTATCCTTATATGCTGCTGAGGTGGCCCCCGTATGACAGCCAATGTGACGTAGCAGTCAGGGCTTCAGAGCATGGGAGAGGCTGCAGGTGTGTGGGGGGTGGAAAGCTGAAAAGTGAGGGGGAACTAAAGGTAGGTTGATGATTGGCTGGGAAGGAGATAGGGTTGCCAACTCCAGGTGGGAAATTCCTGGAGATGTGAGGGATGGAGCCTGGAGAGGGTGAGGTTTCAGGAGGCATGGGACCTTGGACAAGTACAAAGCCATAGACTCCACCCTCCAAAACAACTATTCCCTTCTGGGTAACCATCATTGCCAATCTCCAGGTGAGGGCTGGAGATCACTCAAAATTACAACTTTTCTTTAGGTAGCAGAGATCAGTTCCTCTGGAGAAAATGGTGGACTCAGTGTCATTATACCCTGCTGAGGTCGCCACAGCAAATTGACACTGAGTGTCCAAGGCCGGGGCACCCACCCAGAGCCTCTTTCTAGAGGCAGTTGTATCTATTTCCACAACGGGCCTTTTTCCTAGTTTAAAATAATACACAATTATCTACCCAGTAGAGAAAAGCTTGCATGATATAATAACACCACTACCTATGCATTGTAAGTGATTAGGAATTTGGTTCTGTCTTTGATGTGTATTTTTCTCATTTAATGTATTATTGTGGTACCACTTCACTAAGAAAGAGAAAGTGAGGCAGCAAGACGAATTCAAATTCATTATCCCTGTTGCCTCACAATTTTCCAAATGAAACGATGGTGCGATGTGGGTGGCACCATAGTCCCCTCTCCCCCAACATTTCCTCTTTCTCTTTCCTGTTTCCCCTCCCTAGAAGCACCTTTTTCCTACTTCCTTCTCTCCTTTCCATCCACTGGCCAACCTACCTTCACCCCCCCCCCCCCCCCCTTTTCCTTTTCCTTTTCTTTCCAGGTCACTAAAAGAGGAAAAAGTGCTCCAAGCTATGTGCTGTGCCGAGTGCCACTATTTAATTCATATGTGGTATTGTCTCATGTGGTATTGCCTCATTTTGAAAGGACCCCCCCCCCAAAAAAAAATACAATCAGGGTAAGATGGATGAAGAATTGTTTTACCTTTTGCTCCACATTTAGCAAAATAAAATGTTTCTCTCCCCCCCCCCCTTTTCTTTTTGTTTTTCCTCATTTTGAAAGGGCCCCCCCCCCCAAAAAAAATACAATCAGGGTAAGATGGATGAAGAATTGTTTTACCTTTTGCTCCACATTTAGCAAAATAAACACAACGCACAAAGCTGCCTGCCTATTCTCATTCTCTCTCTCTCTCTCTCTCTCTCTCTCTCTCTCTCTCTCTCTCTCTCTCTCTCTGGAAAAATATTTTGCATTCTTGCTCAGGTATTCTAGGTTCCATTTGGCAAACATATCTGATTTCTTTTCGTACCATTCAAAGACTAGTATTTCTGTCATACTACAGCAGTACTTCTATGTGTGTGTGTGTGTGTGTGTTAAGTGCCATTAAGTCACTGCAGACTTATGATGACCTGAATTAATAATGACCACCTAAACATTCACCTGTTAACAGCCTTGTTCAGGTCTTACAACCTGAGGGTCGTGGCTTCCTCTGTTAAGCCACTCCATCTCCTGTTGCGTCTTACTCTTTTCCTGTTGCCTTCGCCTGTGATTATCAGCACATCCTGTTTAGAGGTGTGTGAGGCTCCCCCATCCCAAGACAGTCAGCCACCAAAGAGGGCAACTGGCCCACTGGCCTCAGAATTGTGAAGGAGAAGTTCTTTCTTCCCCAAACTTCCTTCTCAAGGCTGCCTCTTTGCCTCTCCCATTCTGTCTTCCCCAAGTCCAATCTCGGTCTTGCCTTCTGACCATGCCCCTCCCTGCATCTGCCTGGCTCCCTGCCTTATTCTCTGCTGTGTCAGGATGATCTGCCTGGGCCCCAGCCACCTTTCTCTCCCAGCCTTCCTCTCATGGGTGAGTCTGGGCCCCAGCTGTCCTCAGCTCAGGCAACTGGGGAGGGGTCATGTCAGGACTGGGTGTTGGCTCCCAACAGTGTATGATCAATTTCTTCCTGGACACTTGCACAAAAGCTTTCAATTTCTTCTTATTCATCATCTGTACTTGGTGCATAAACTTGAATGGTTGTTATGTTGATGGAACTCCTTTGCATATTAGGCAACACACCCCTAATATAGCCAATCCTTGAAGAGCTTACAGAGCTTTTTTTACAGGGGCTACTGTAAGCTCTTGGATGATTGGCTACATTAGGGGTGTGTCGCCTAATATGCAAAGGAGTTCCTGCTACAAAAAGAGCCCTTTATATTATTTCTTCAGCCTTCACATTATAGCCCCTGACTGCTTGTGCTACATCTCACCTCACCATTAGAGCAACTCCATTTCTTATGTTTGTCATACCCAGAGGAAAACACTTTGTAATTTTCTGACTGGTTATGTCTTAATCAAGTCCACTTTATTTCACTCATGTCCAGGATTGCCATGTTTTAACGTTCCATTTCTCATTTTATGATTTGACCCTACCTTGCGTCATCCTTCTCACATTTCATATTCCTATTGTATGTGTTGAGCAACTTTGGACTTTCATCTTACATCAGACCAAAAAAAGGCAGTTCGGTGTCTGTGGCGGTCCACAAGCCAAACCTTGAACCAAACCAGCCTCACATGGACTGAACCAGTCTGGGAAGTTTGGGATATAGCAGAGTAGCTTCCCAAGGAGCAAGATACTCCAAACTTGCAGGAGATCTCCAGCTCACATTCCTCTACTTGCCTACCTAGTTTGGTGAAGATTGGACTTCAGGAGTCCAAGCTACACCCTCCCAAAGAAGGTGCCCCCCAAAAGTGCTTTTGGGGGAGACATCAGGCACAGGTACTGGAATATATAAAATGGACCCTGTGCAAGCTAGAGGCATAAACTTACAGAAGACCTCCCCAGGAAGCCCCCTTACATGCCCTACAAGTTATGTAAAGATTGGACTTGGGGGTCCAAGTTACAAGTCCCCAAAGGAGGTGCCCCCAGGAAAGTGCTTTTAGGGGAGACATCAGGTGTGGGTTCAGGAGTGTATAGAACAGACTCTGTGTGACCTAGAGACATCAAACTCACAGCAGACTTCCCTGGGGTGGTCAACCCCCCTTGTCCCCCAGGCCCAGGTGGGAGTCAGCAGCACTGTTGCAGGCTGCCGTGTCCCCAGGCCTCCCTCCACTAACAAGATCAGGGGTCATTTCCTGCAGGAAGGCACAGGAATGGAGCTCCGGCAGTAAAGAGCCCAGGGGGCGGGCACTTGCAACAAGCCCCACACCTGCTCCCAGCAGCCCTCAGTCAGAGCAAGAAGCAGCCAGGTAAGTTGCAGAGCCCCCCCAAAAAACAGTCCAGTGGCACCTTTAAGACCAAGTTTTATTCAGGTACAAGCTCTCCCTCCTCTGTGAGAGCAGATCTGCATGTTCCCCCCCCCCTCAATAGCTAGCAATCCAAAATAGTCCAGTGGAGCCTGAGCAGTGGGTGTTGCCATCTGACACACTTCCAGTGATGTCAGGGGTGTGTGGCATATGCAAAGAAGTTATGCTAATGAGCTCCTGCACCTCTTTTCCTATGAAATGACCCCTGAACAAGATGATCCAAAAAAGAAGGGTGGGGTGTGTAAATGTGTGAGCCCTCAGATGTGGTGCCCAACAGATATGCCTCACCACTCAGCATGAGTAGAGAGTTTGTGGAATCAGAGCCCTGAAACACCCAAAACCTCCAGCAGAGAGAAAGCCAGAAGTAACAGAAACTGTCTGCAGCAGAAGCAAAGTAAAGCCCCAGGCTGGGCATGGCACATGCACAGCCCAGAAAGGTTTTTTTTAAATTAATTTTTATTGAGAATATAACAACAAGAAATGGTATAATATTAACATCATACAAATTAGAATAGATATACAAACAGTAAGACTTACAATCAGAATTTTTAGTAAAAAATGCAAGATAGCCAACACAGATTGTCAATTAAACAGTATCAAATAAGAAGTTTTGCAAAGTCAGCATTGAAACCTATTTCTTAAAGATTATATGATATAAATTTAAAGACTAATAGAAATATTATTCCAGCGAAAGATACTGTTTTAAAGGAAAAACCTTAATCTCAATCTGGTGTTAAACTGAAACTTAATATTTCATTGAGCCACAAATACAGGGCTAGTAAACAAGTAAAATAGAGGCCGAAATACAGTGCAGCATTAAAAAAAATAGATTAAGGATATCCAAATAAATAAATATTACTTTTAATACACCAAAAAACATATGGCAGGGACACACTTTCTCCACAGTAGACATCAAATTAGGTTCTGGAGTCCCATATCCATTTCTCTAAATGAGACCATTCAGTGGATATGAATCGATTTTGAGATAGGAAATTCAAGATTGGAAACCACTTGTTATTGAAGTGAGAATGTTTGCGGTTTTGTATAGCTGAATATAATTTATCTGTGACATAATACAAGGTAATGGTCCCACAGGTCATGGAACCAAACTCCTATAGTGGGTGGTTTGTTCTCCTTCCAATATGAAGCAATTGCTGTTTTGGCAGCAATCAGCAGAGTATCTACGGTGGCTTTACGATGATGAGCAGCTAAGTCATCAGGCCAATGGTCAAGGAAGAGTGTTTCTGGTTTAAGGGAAACATCAGCTTTACTGATTGATTTAATATGTGATAGAATTTCCAGAAATGTTTAATCTTGTCACAACCCCACCAACAGTGAGCTCATGTGCCCTACTGATTACATCCCTTCCAACAGTATGGAGACTGTGAAAGGTAAATAAAGGGAAGTTTGTGTGGGGTAGTGTACCAGCGTGTCATAAGCTTTAGAGTGTGCAACCATACTAAGATGGTGGAGGAGTTATAGCAAGAAGAGTTCCATAATCCAATCCAGACATCATCAGTGAGGGGCATCACGATCCTTCTGCTAGGAAATTTGATAGGAGAGAAGTTTAGGTTGAGGTTTCTTGAGAAGGAGATTAAAGAGAGCCAAAATTAAACCACGGTTCTGAGAATCATATGAGTGTAAAATAAATTCCAAGTCCATTTGGCAAAAAAAGGAACAAGTTTGAGGTGGTGACACAGGTATTGCAACTGTAAATAAAGAAACCAAGGAACAGGGCGTTCCAATTTATGTCTATATCAATCTTCTTTAATAAACCATGTTTCGTAGATATATCACATAGACACATTATTTTGTGAGCTTTACAATGTGCAATAGTTGCAGCATCAACACTCCGTAAAAAACATTGTTGACTTATGAAGGTGGAGTAGCGGGAAACTACAGGTAGATACTGCCTCCAATACTGTATAGAGGGGTAAAGCAGAACATTAAGGGTAACATTTTGGTGTGGAAGATGTTTATTAGACCTGAGTAACTCTTCTAATGAGTGTGGGAAGAGTAGGTCATTATGAGGTCGTACCAGTCGGGGGGGAGGTACGTATCATTTTAATTAAATTAGCCAATAAAGTAGCTTTATAATAAATGGAAAGGTCTGGTATGTTAAAACCTCCCTGAGAGTTAGGTTTGACCATCTACAAATGATATCTAGAGATGGCGGAGTTGAGAAAGGCATGGGGTGAGAACCAGGCATAATGAGACAGAGCAGCATCAATTAAGGTGGCGATCTAGAAGGCTGTTTAGTCTCAGACGGAGGTGGTGAAGGCAAAGTGAATGTTCTTTTCTGGGACTTCTTTGTAACCTCCATCAGAACTTCAAGATCCAGAGTAGGGAGCAAAGCAAAGCCTTCTTCCAGCGATGATATCCAATGTTTTCCCGAGATGGGAGACCTGTAGTACAATTGGTGAGCTCCATTTATATCTTTGGTTTGCCTCCATTAGGCGTGCGGTAATGGGTTTCAATTCCTGCCTTTTTAGTATAGCTTCTTGGGGAAGATCTGGATAGACCTCAATCTTGTCCCTTGTGACTTGCCAAATGCAATATTTTCCATTTGTAACACAAGTCCAGCAGAGTGATGATGTCTCTAGAAGAGTGGGTCTTCAGGATACCTAAAGATTCGATCTGGAATGCCTTGGTGATGACCATGTCTCCTTCAGCTTTCACTTCTTGAGCAAGCCATTTAGTGAGGAAGGCTGAGAGATCTTCTTTGCCTTCCACTTTCTCAGCCAGGCCTTTCAGTTTTAAATTATTCTATCTGATAGAAAAATCCATTCTGAGTGTTTTTTCAGCTAAGATGTTTTCCCCTTGCTGTTAAGACTTGAATCTCATTTTGATTAGAGAGTCCTGTGTTCAAAGCACTTTCAGCCACATTCCTTGTGTCTTGGATTTTTTCCCCATCGTGTCCAATTGGTCATAGAGTGGCTTAAAAAGAGCAGAGATGTTATCTAGCATAGTTTTTTCCAGTTTAGTCAGGGCCGCAGAGAGATCTCTAGGGGTAACTGGAGTAGTGCTTTTGTCAGCTCAGTATGTGATGGGTGCCATTTTGGATGGTAAAATGAGACATGGGCCTGAGTGAGCTGTACTAGAATGGGGAGATAAAAAGGTCTATACCTTTTTAGATTATGTTGAATTATGCTGCGGGGCTAAACAGCCATCTTTCCCCATAGAGTACGGTCAGGACCCGTTCAGTAGATTGCTCTGGGGATCAAAAGGATGGAGAGGTCAGTCGGAGCTATGAACTTAGGTGCCCATTTTCATAGTGCACTGCCACACACACACCCCAGCTTAGACATTTGATCAACAAAAGGAGGACAGATGTAGAAATCCAGGTCCTCTTCAGAGGAACCCACTGTCGTAAAAATGCACCTGTAGCAATTGTCAGTCTAAACTAACCCTGTATAAAGTGTTACTTGCACCTCTAGGTTCGTAATGGTCTGGTGAGTGCCCCTTACCAAGGCGGGTAGAATGTTAAAAGAAAGTTAGCTAGAATGCAATACAAGGTTATTTAAACAATAAAACTGTTTATTAGCTAAAGACAAGCAAGGAATACAAAAAAAAGTAAACAGTCAGTGGTTAAATATACAGAACAAAGATTTCCCCATGCACAGAAGCCTCTGGACTGGCCCAGAGAGATCACGAAAGACAAAGCCTTTTCTGGATCTTCAAGGGTCAGTGCTGAAATGAAGCGTCTTGCCTTCTTTTATACCATATTGATCCCATACATTTCAATAGAGCTATAGAAATTATAAAGTGCAGCAATTAATCCAACTGCCCTGGTAATGTGGGCCATTATGGCCTAGGAAATGTTCCCACATTCCAGAGGCAATGGGGTTACCCTGATGCTTTTAGCAAAACAATGCAAGATAGCATTTAAATCTCTACATGACAAAGAACACGAATGTTACAATTTCAGGATGTTCTTTGTTTCCTTGACTCAGGACAGACATTCAGGCACTGTTTGCTGGCTGGAGGTGTGATGTGGGTTTCTGCATGTAGGCAAGCCTTTAGTATTGCAAATATTCTGGCTTCCTTGACTTAATGGCAGGGGCATACCAATCTTTTATTTCTAAATGTTTCCAAATTATTTAGATTCATGAACAATGTAATGCAAATGTTGGTTCCTGTGTACATGATGGAGGAAAGGTATCTCTTGAGACAAAGGCCTAGCAAAATCATGTTCACTGTGCTGCTAGCTGTTTGGAAAGTTACAGCAATAGAGGAGAGGAAAACACTATGATTTCTTTATAAAATTAACTGTATAAATGGGTTTTAAATTTTCTGAACAAACTATTTTATTTTTCTCACAACACCCACAAGCAAAGCCATGCTGTTTAATGTGAGCAGAAAGGCTGGGTGCTGTGGCACACACAGAGCTAAGAGCAAAGCAATTCCCTCCCCTCCCCTGCCCAGCAAAGCTGAATCTGATCAACTTTCACATGCTATTAATTGCAAATTCACAAATACAATAGTGATCATCTCCTACTTGCTGCAAACCCCCAATAAAGGAACATGGGGCTGCACCCACTCCTTATATAGTTTTCAGATCCCATGGAACTGAATGGGAGCTCTCTAATTGGCAGCCAGCAGTGCATGTCAAGCTTTCAAGGACCTCAACTGGTGTTTCCAAGGCTGGAGAGAATTCCACCCCAACTGTTCTCTGGGAGTTTGCTGGCGTCGATGCTGGGTTTTCCAGGAGACATTTCCTGGACCACCCCAGACTGCCTAGACTGCTCCCGCACCGGTTCATGTCTGTCTCTATTCAGGACTGCTTCTCCCAGCATGATCTTCCCTGTCTTCTCTGATCATCATCTCAGAATTTACTGGAGGTCTCTGGCTCATGAAATGTCTGCCTTGTGTCAACAAGGGCAAGGACCTTCTCAGTAGTTGCCTCTGCCTTGTGTAACCAGCTACCTGAAGAGATGCATGCCTTGTGGGACCTTCCTAGATTCCACAGGGCATGCAAGGCCACTCTTTTTCGGGTGGCCTTTGTGTTATTGTGATCCATCAGGCCACTGGTAAATTATGCTCCAGCTGTGTCTTCAGAGTCCATGCATCCTACCCTTGGTTTATAGTATATAGATTTTAACAGTGATAGATTTCTAATCGTGTTATAATTTTCATACCTATTTATTGTATTTTGGTACTGTTTTATCTGGTTATTTGTATATGTTATTAGCTGCCTCGAGTCCCATTCAAGAGAGAGGGAGCAGGATATAAATTTGATAAATAAATAAATAAAGCTGATCTGTAGAAAATAGTTCGATCCCATCCAGGGTACGCCAGTCTTTCCCCTGGAACATCAGCCTTACTGACCAGCATAATCTCTGTTATGTCTGCATTGGACTTCAGTTTGTTCTGCTCTAGCCACTTGACAAAAACTTCAATACATCGGTTCAAGACTGAGACAGCATGATCATTCAGGGCTTAGATAAAGAAATACAGATAATTACAAGGGCCATCTAAGTCTTAAATTATTAAAGAAATGTCCAATGTATATAGATTATCTTCAACAAATATTGTGTGTGGTTCCATTGCAACAATAATGCAAAAAGAACTTGATACACATGAAAGATGTCCATGTTTGCATGATATTTGTTAAACAAAATGTACTGCTAGCCCTACTGAGCTACATCATCAGTCTTTTAACAGGCTGTGATATGCTAGCACTATGAACTCAGTGAATCAAATGACCCAATTTGGTCATTTCTTTTGCTAGGCAGTCTTGAGCTGCAGTGGCTCAAGTGGTTGAGACGCTGAACTGCAGGCTGTGGAAGGTTGGTAGTTCAGCAGTTCGAGACCCAAGTGTGCCGCATGACGGAGTGAGCTCCCGTCTCTAGTTCCAGCTCCTGCCAACCTAGCAGTTCGAAAGCAAGAAATTGCAAGTAGATAAATAGGTACCACTTCAATTCAATGGGAAGGTAACAGTGTTCCGTGCACCTTGGTGTTTAGTCATGCCAGCCACATGACCGCGGAGAAGTCTTCAGACTACGCAGGCTCTTCAGCTTTGAAACGGAGATGAGCGCCGCAACCCTAGAGTCGGATTCGACTGGCTTTAGAGCAAGGGAACCTTTACCTTTTTACCTTGATAAACAAATGAATTTCAGAGTTTAGTACATCTACTACCATTCTATAAACAATGTGAGTGGAGAAAGCTGCAGGTATCTTCTGTCACAACAATCATTTTCATAAAGCCATCTTTGAATGCTCTTTTCTTTTGAATATAATAATTGTGTGAAGAAAAGAACAGCTCCAGACCAGACACACTTATGTGCAAAACTGGGCCGCAGGGATACTAGGTAGCGTCCTGACTAAGGAGGCAAAATGGTGTGTGCATTTTGAGAGGCTGTTTTTAGGGCAGTTCTTCCACAGTCTTTTCACCTCCATTTTTTACTCCTCTTTGACCCTCTAACTCCATGGTGGATGCAGCAGTGAAACTTCAAACAGTATGTTCTTAAAGACTCTGTAGCTAAAGGTAATCACCAGGTGAGAAGTTGGAACTCCTCTGTACTTGCCACAAGCCTGTAATAGACTCTCTACTACCTGTGCTACTACCGTGCTCTTCTCACTCAAAGAGATTCCACCTCCTCTATAAAAAAGGGGGAGTTGTCTAAGGCAGGAGGTGTCATTAAAGGCTTCAATTTGATCTCTACAATGCTCTGTGTTGCCAACTGTCTTTTTTCTCTAAAAGGGAGATTCTGTTCTTTTTTTAAAAAAGTATTAAATCTCCAAAGAGTGACTACCTAAAATAGTTTCCCACAGGCATTTGCTTGACTAATATATCAGAGTGATTTGCATCCCAGTTTGAGTGGAACTGTCACTTTCCGCATGTAACAAAATGGTGACAGTTCTCAGGAATCTATTTGGGAGTTTCATTTCTTTAAAAGAAAATGCTTTCCTTCAAATGGCAAGGAAAAACTTTGACCTCATTCTCTGGGAGATTATGAACATTTATCTGGCTGTACTACTTCACACTTTGGGATAAGTTCACATGGTTGCCTGTTCCTCGATACAAAAGTTCTGTTAAGTTGGGGAAAAAATGGATATCAGGAAAAAGAGGTCTAACATAGCCTTCTTCTTGAAATGGCAGATTTTGATGTACATGCTATCACATGATCCCATCGACACACTTGAAACCAGAAGTGGTACAACCCAACCACAAGTTTACTTCCTCAGTGAGAAGTATACCTGTATTTTCCTACTAAATAGAGATTTTACATCTAGCTACTTTTACTGATTTTAGTGGAACAGTAATTACCTAGTGTATATTCCCTGTCACTTTCTCTTGTTCTAATTTCTGGGAAAGATGCTAAATGGGGTGGTTAAAAAAGAGCAGGCTGAGACTGAATTCTACCAAGAAGGAGGTTCGGTGGCGGGGGGGGGGCCCTTCATGGTTGGGGCACAGACTTCCTGCTCTAGATGGGGTGCCATTGACACCGGTGCAGTCCATCAATAGTTTGGGTGTGATCTAGGATGCCTCCTTGACTATGGAGGCCCAAGTCACGCATATTGCCAAGTTGGCATTTTTTCCATCTGCACCAAGCTTGGCAGTTGGCCCCTTTCTTGTCATGCCCTGACCTAGCCATGGTAATGCATGCAACAGTCACCTCCAGGCTAGACTACTGCAATTCGCTCTATGCTTGAGGTTGACCCGGAAGCATCAGCTGATCCAGAATGCAGCAGCATGGGTCCTGATGGGAACATCACGGACAGCACACATACAACCTGGGCTGCACCAGTTGCACTGGTTTCCAGTAGAATTCTGAGTCAAGCTCAAGGTTCTCGTGTTGACCTTTAAGGTCTTGAGCAGTCAGGGACCAATATATCTGTGGGACTGTCTCCTCTGTTCTGTTCCCGGGAGAGAGTTATGCTCTTCGAATAACAATCAGCTGGTGGTCCCCAGGCCCAAAGGTGTCCTTGACCAGGGCAGGGCATTTTCAGTCCTGGCCCCGACCTCGTGGAACTCTCTGCCAAATACCAGCAGGGCCATGTGGGATCTCATGCAATTCCACAGGGCCTGTAAAGCAGAGATGTTCCACCAGGCATTTGGTTGAGTGCAGCAATGGTTTTCATTCTAGCTGGCACACTCTTTTGCTGTCCAGATCAGTCATCCCTCTTCCTCCCCTGCCCATGAGGTAGCTGGGTAGTCTGGAATGGGAAGTGATCTTCGTTCATCATCTGGAGTTTAACTTTATTTATTGATACTGCTGTATTTTAATTGTAGAGTTTTTATGTTTTTATCCATTGTTGTACATCGCCCAGAATCCTGCAGTAGCAGGAATTTGGGCAATTCAAAAATCTAAATAATAATAGTAATAATAAATAATTTGGTCAAACTAATCTTATTTTGAAGAATTTAAGAAAATAGCTGAATCTAAGAGGGTTGTAGCCTAGAAGCAAGGGGAATCAAAGTGCCCCCGGCACCAAATCCTAGGCTCTGATGCTGCTGCAGAGAAGAGCATTAGATCAGGGCCTCCTCATTTTTGAAAACTTCAGGGACAAAAAAAGGGTATCTTATATGTAAATGTGTTACTTGCTTATAGACCTTGGGATAGATTTTGTGTCAGAATCTGCTGTGGTAATGTCTGTCACCCTCCTGCTCTTGAACCACTTCACTGGCACAGGCACTAAAGGTACTGTCAAATAGCTGTTTGAGACAGAAAGTAATAAAATGAGTTTGGGGTACAGTGCTCTAAATTTAACAAATTGCTAGAAACAATGATGAGGAAATGCCTCTCGTGTGTGTGTGTGTGTTTGCTTGCATGCCTGGAAGTCATCGTGACTTCTGAGGACCCCTATTGAGGCTTGGACATTTTCAGAGAAGTGGCTTGATTGCCTGCCTCTGTGTCCTGAGTCCTGGAATTCCTTGGAGGTCTGCCTTCCAAGTACTTTCCAGGGTCAGCCCTGCTTAGCTTCCAAGATTGGGCTTGCCTGGGCTATCCAGGGCAGGGTAGGAAATGCCTACATTGGCAACCTGTGAGATCAACCCTCTCCTTCAGTCTTTGATATTTACTTATTTGAAAATTCTAAGCTCAGAATGGAAAACTGGACCATTCCATGGAATCCTAACACTCCTAGTACTTTGTAGACATCTTGTTAATAAATACCATAATCAGGGGTCATTTCGTAGAAAAAGAGCTAGGGGGACTCATTAACATAACTCATTAGCATATGCCACACCCCCTGACATCACCGGAAGTGTGTCCTCCCCACAGCCGGCGGCGACCTCCAGCGGGCACCAGCAGGGAGCTCTAGGCCCCGCCCTCCCGCACCTCACCCGGGGGGATGGCGTCCCCCCGCGTCCCCCCAAATGACCCCTGACCATCATTCATGTTTGTCAGCATGTTTAATGATTTGTTTATCTTATCAAGTTTTAATGGCTTGTGTTTTAATACTGTGGTTTCTAATTGTAAGCCACCTTGAGCAGAACTGGGCAGAGGTGGCATAGAAATATTCTAAACAAACAAATATCTCAAAGAGAGACTTCTCCCTTGTTGAGTCAAACATCATTATTCTATTAAGACCATAATTTCCAAATTAAAAACCAGTTTGGTTTTCTGTAAATGTTTATATGAAAATTAATTTCCAATTTGGAAACCATTCAGGTGGAACTATACCAAAGAGGTACTAGAATATGATTATGAAAAAATGCAAAAGCAGATGCATGTTGAAAATTATATCTATTTCTGCAGTACTGACTGCAGATTCTTGTATTACTGCAGAAATCGCTGTAACAGTTTGCATTCAGGATTTATAAACAGACCCACAGCAAAAGTCTCAAGTAAAGTTCAGTTGTTTGCAAAGACAATTGTTGTTTTATCTGTGTGATATGGGACTATTAGATGAGCATTTCAAAAGATAGCTTCCTGATCCATAAAGCAGTCCAAAATACTTAGGCAAAGGTTGAATTATTGATTTCCTTTGTCCAGCATCTAAAAGGATGAATCAGGTCTAAAGACTTTTTTTTTTAAGATAAATTTATTAAAATAAAACTAATCTGCCATCAGTCTATTCATGAGAAGAGAAATTGTGCAAGCTGTAGATACTTTAAAACTGTTGTGCACTACATGACTCCTTTAAGCTCCCTTTTCCATCAGAGGGTTTCCTTTTTTGTTTCTTTTGCATTTCAGCAGTACATTTGCCAAAAAAGGACAATTGCCCTGCCCAGAGAAAGTTAATTGCCACAGGGACAAAAAGCCACAGTCTGAAGTGACGAGAGGGAATTGAACAATGGAAAGTCTGCTCTGCTTCTTCTGCTGGTGGATGTCCAATTCCTCCTTCTCACCCCAGCCCACCATGCCTAGTAGCTTGTGGTCCATGGGAGTACTGCAACCCCTGCCAGCTCTGCAACTCTGGAAGACTACTGTGGGTAGGGAAGAAAAGAGCTTCCTCCACAAGGATCTTCCATGCACGCAAGCATGAGATCCCATCCATAGAATACTGGTTATTTGTCTTCTGCCTTACGGAACTCTCAAACTCTGATACCCCAATTAGAAATATTTCCCTTCTTTTCACATTTCAACATTTCTCAAGTCAAACCAGTCATCTCAGTGATTAGTTGACCGCTAAGCTAAATTGACTCAATCCATTATTAGTCCTTTAATAAATGCCCACTTTCTTCAAAAATACTCTGATTACCCAGCATATGCTTTAGCTCATTCATACCTATACCTTTGCTAGCTTTTAGATTTGTGATCTTTCACCTCTGTCTACACCTCTGTGACCCACTCAAAACTACCTGTTAGGCATCATGACATAGCAGGAATTTGTAAACTCTGGTATTCCACGCTTAAGTCAAGCATTTTGTACACTATACTACAGCTTCATCAGTTTCTTTCCAAGTTCTCTAGGAGAAATGGAAACATTTAATGTGCTGCTTTTGGGAAAGCAGAAGGACACTTCTAAAAGATATGGAATGTTCAGCTTAAACAAATGCATTGTGTATAGGCCTCTCATACCTTAATATGACATTCTCCAGCAAACAGATCTTGTTTAGGTATTCTGAACAAATCAGTATTCCAATATGGTCAGCTTTGATTTACTAGCAGAACAAAGCAATATGCCAAGGCACAGGGTCCTACTGGATAAATCACAGCAATATTTGTCCACAATATGCAGAGCAGTTCCTGTTGTAGTAGGAAGAACATTTTAAGCATGAGATATTTTATGAGGCTGTCAGGCAAACAAACTGGTACAGGGAATCTGCTAGATATTTATATCATTGATTGTTGACGATGTATCTGTCTTAATACCCCTTATCTTTTTTAGCTGTGCCTATGTGCCTATGATGAATAGCAGATTAGTGAATGTGTGAGAATGTTTCAGACTCCATTTATACATTATAGTCATGACACACAGCAGTTTATTCCATGTTTCTATCTCAGCTAGAGGACCAGAATTTTTTTAAAAAGTCTGTTAAAGCAATTCCTCAGGGAGTCAGAACTAAACAAGAGAGATGGTATAATTCCCTCAAAAACATAGAAAACTACATCCATTATAAGACATGGAATGCAAATTGAACAAACTATGGTTTTCTGTTTTGTACAGCTATAATCTGTAAAGCCTGCATCAAGGTGATAACATTAATTAAAAGTGAGAGTTACATCAATAGCAGATACAACATGTAGCCTGGCCTGTAGCCACAGTGGGGCATCTCAGGGCCATATTCCCTTAATTAACAGCCACGCACCACAAAATCCTTTCTCAAAAGTTATATAACTGTTTTTAAAAGTATCAATTTAGCCATGCCGCACCTGGTCCTGCACCGCCTTTTCCTCCAGCTGCCCAAGCGGCACTTTCGGAGAAGGGCTCCCCCTCCTCCTCAGAAGCTTGCAGAAGTAGGCAGCCCCGCACTCCTCCTCTCCTCCTCTCCTGGCACTGAGGTAAAGGCACCTGATGCCTCCCCTTCTCTTCACTGCCAGCCACCCCTCGCCTACCTCAGACACTTCATCCTCCTCCTCCTAGGTTGCCATGGCTGAGTCCAGCTCCATGTGGGCAGCTGAGGTGATGGCAGCCGTGGCAGGCCACTGTTGAGGAGCAGGTGATGGGGTCACACAGGCCCCTGGGCCATGGCACCTGGCTCTCCTCTCTTGGAGGTAGTGCCTGTGCGGCCACCCTCGGTCACCACCTCTGCCCATGCACCCTGTCTTTGGCTGAGCACAACTATGCGCAAATCGATAAGGAGGTGCTGGCCATCATTGCAGGGGTCAAGAAATTCCACAACTACCACTATGGGTGGCTGTTCACCATTGTGATGGGCCACAAGTTTCTGCTGCAACTTATTTATTTATGTATTTATTTATTTCATTTTTACCCCGCCCTCCCCGCGAATGGGCTCAGGGTGGCTTTCACGGGGGCACTTCTTGCCCCAGATCACCAAACCCCCCAGATGTTCTCGCCTTGGGTACTTCATTGGTCAATTTTCCTTGCGGGGTACCAGTACTCCCTTCACCACCATCTTGGGAAGGTGATGGGACATGCCGACGCCCTCAGCCACTTGCTGCTCCACTCCATTGATCTGGACCCAGCTTCTGCACACCAGATCCTGCTTGTGGAGGAGCTGCCCAACTGCCCTCTTCATGTCATGAACATTTCCTGCCACACTGCGAAGGACCAGGTCTTCTCTGCATTCTGGACTGGGTGAGGAGGGGCTGGCCCACCACCCGGGTGGGCCTGGACTTTACAGCCTTCTCATCCCACCAGGACGAACTCTCAGCAAACAAATGGTGCTTACTGTGGGGCACTCGGGTAGTGGTGCCTGCTCCCCTGTGCCAGCGAGTCTTGTCAGACCTGCTTGAGATGCACCCCGGAATTGTGCGGGGTCCAGCACTGCCAGGCCTGCCAAGAGACACAGCTGGGACTGCCCTGCGCTCCTGTGCAGCATTGGGAGTCCACCCACAACCCTTGGTCCCAGGTGCATTTGGACTCCATCTTTATGTGTTATACCTCTGAGGATGCCAGTCACAGCTGCTGGCGAAACATCAGGTCCTACAATGCCAAGACCATGGCCATACAGCCCAGAAAATCTACAACAAAGAGTTATGTAAATTATCTTCTAAAAACTAATTTATGCAAAAGTCAAATGTAGACTTGCTCATAATTTTAATGGTACTAGCTTTTCCCCTCATGATATAAATGGGCAATTTTCTCAGTGGAGGATGGTAAGCAGTGGGGTACCGCAGGGATCAGTACTTAGTCCATTGCTTTTTAACTTGTTGATTAATGATTTGGAGCTGGGAGTAAGCAGTGAAGTGGCTAAATTTGCGGATGATACGAAGTTGTTCAGGGTGGTGAAAACCAGTGAGGATTGTGAGGCACTCCAAAGGAATCTGTCAAGGATGGGCAAGTGGGCGTCAACATGGCAAATGGAATTCAATGTGGCCAAGTGCAAGGTGATGCACATTGGAACCAAAAATCCTAAATATAAATACACATTGATGGGGTCTGAACTGGCAGAGACTGATCAAGAGAGAGATCTTGGAGTTGTAGTAGATAACTCACTGAAAATGTCCAGACAGTGTGTGACTGCAATAAAAAAGGCCAATGCTATGCTGGGGATTATTAGGAAGGCTATTGAAAATAGATCAGCCAATATCATAATGCCACTATATAAATCAATGGTGTGACCTCATTTGGAATACTGTGTGCAGTTCTGGTCACCACACCTTAGAAAGGATATTATAGCTTTGGGAAAAGTGCAAAAAGGGGCAACTAGAATGATAAAAGGGTTGGAACACTTTCCCTATGATGAAAGGTTAAAGCGCTTGGAGCTCTTTAGCTTGGAAAAACGATGGCTGAGGGGTGACATGATCGAGGTTTATAAGATTATGCATGGGATAGAGCAGGTAGAGAAAGAGGTACTTTTCTCCCTTTCTCACAGTACAAGAACTCGTGGGCACTCCATGAAATTGCTGAGCGGTCGGGTTAGAATGGATAAAAGGAAGTACTTCTTCACCCAAAGAGTGATTAACAGATGGAATTCACTGCCAGAGGAAGTGGTGGCGGCTACAAGCATGGACGGCTTCAAAAGGGAATTAGATAAGCATATGGAGCAGAGGTCCATCAGTGGCTATTAGCCACAAGGTATAGATAGGGGCTCTGGGGTAAGTGATGCTCTGTCTTCTTGGTGCTTGGGGGGGGCAATAGTGGGAGGGCTTCTAATGTCCTGGCCCCACTGGTGGACCTCCTGATGGCACCTGGTATTTTTGGCCACTGTGTGACACAGAGTGTTGAACTGGATGGGCCTTTGACTGGAAAAAAGGGGGGGAGGGGAAAACTCAACCCAAGATAACACTGCGAACCAGAAGGGTTAAGCTGACCATGTAAATTATAAAAGTACAAAATTTATTAGGGTGTACACATATTAAAATATATTTGGGTTAAAAAAAATTTCAAGTATCAGACTAATAAAAGCATATCAAATATTAATACACATGATGGGTCAACACTTTCTAACTGAAGACCAAACGTGTTTCGGCCTCACAGGGCCTTCCTCAATGGTCACTATTACAACATAGTATGAATATTACAACATTCAAGCATATGTATACAAGATCTTTAGTACACTTATATAAAGACCAGATGTTTATCCTTATATGTTTGTAATTGTGTTAACTGGTATTAATGATGGGCCACAGGTATAGCCATATCCATTCCAATTATTCTGGTAAATGAGATTTCATAAGTCTGTGTGTCACTCCATCAAGGTAAGGATTCTGTTATAGGCTGCTGTATTGGCTACCATATATAGTTATTCTGAGGTGATGCAATCGCCAATTAACCTTGCACCATGCCAGTCTTTGGCCTGATCCAACATTGGCATCTCTTATGTTCTTATCTCTGCCCGAGACCCTACAAAGCCACTGCCAGCCTGAATAGGCAATACTGATCATGATGAACTGATGGTCTGATTCACACACAGAGCCTTTATTGCCATTGAAAGCACAAGACATCATGGAAAGATGGTCTGATTCAGTATAAGGCAGGTTTATGTGTATGTGCCTGTGTAAACCACCAAAAGGCTGTGACTTCGTAGCAAGGTTTATCCTTTGCATACAAAAGGCTTCAGTCCTTTGGTCCAAGCTACACATTCCCTTGTACACAAGTTCTCCATGGGAACCTGGAGTCCTGTAAAGCTGTGGGTTCCCAGTGGCAACTCCATTTAGAAGTGCCACAAGGCCTGATTCAGGTCAGGACCTTTGGGGGAGGGGCTCCTGCCTCCCAATGCCTTTTTCTGAGGTAAGAATTCGCCCTCAGGCAATTTTGACCCAGGAAAACAGTGAGAGGCGGTAGAAGACAGGAGCCCTTCATTTCTCTGTGCCATGGTCCCACTCCCAATCAGGCCCCTGTAGGTGCTTCTAGATGGAATTGCCAGCCTTTCTATTTAACATATCGCATGTGTGAAGAAAGTCTTCTTTGTCTGAGAGCCACTGCCAGACCGAGAAAACAACAATGACATAGTGGGAATAATGGCTTACAGTGGTATAAGACAGCTTCATACAGTCATGGGTCACTTTTTCCTTAGCCAGGTTCCAATACCAGAAATGAAAAGGGCCTGGTAGAAGGAATGCAGATCAATAAGCAATGGGAAGGAAGCTTCTTTTTTGTCACTCAAATGCATGTTTTGATCTCCAAAGAAAGCCACAGGAAGGACTCACCCAATGCTGTCTTTGTGGCCCAGGTCCCTGGAGCTGGAGAAGGAAGGCGTTGCCAGCTTCAGGCTGGCCATTTGGTCTTAGGAGGGGGTGGAGCCCCCAGAAGCCATAGGTCAACCACAACAAAGGCAGATGGGCGGCAGGGGCATGGGGCAGAGCTCTGGACATACCTGGAGTTTGGTCAGCCTGTCCCACCCCTATATAGCTGGCTGCCTCCAGGCTTTGCCCTCAGTTGCTCACGATTCCCCCCCTCTCACCCCCCCTTGTGTTTCAGTTGTTACGGATTGGATTTGTTTGGTTGTGTGGTTTCTAATTGCTTGTATCATTGTCACAGCTTTCTGGTGGTTTGGGTATTGCAATGGATCCCTTATAGGGGGTGCCATGCCGGCATGCCAGTCTCCCCCCCATTTGCGGACTCCCTTAAAGTTTCTTGGGGCTATTTAGCAGCATGCCTGGCTCAGGGGCTGTTGGCTGGCTCTCACTGCCAGGTGGCAAGGGGACCACACAGTGGCTGGCACCTATGTGGGACCTGGGGATTGCCACTCCACAGTTTCATCCCCCAGCATGTGGGCTGGGGGGGGGGTAGGGGGATATCAGACAGCAGGCAAGTCACCCAGTTTTGGATCTGTCCCCATACTGTGCCAATGCTCTTGCAGTACATCCAGTAAAGCTGTGGCTTACTTTGCTCTAAAAATGGTTGTATGGTGCCTTCTTCCTCACCCTTGCTCCTTCCCTGCCCCTGGACCCTTAAGCTCCCCTCCCCACTTTGGGTCAGATCCATTCTTCAGTACATAGATTGGCTGCTAACATGTAATTTGACCTTTGCTTTCAAGGAAGTCATTCTGGATTTTTAAGGTTTTTTTTTTCCTTTAGAAAAAAAGACAGAGGTGCAGTTAGGCTTATGCCACTTAGATTTCTCCATGGAACATTCTTTCTTGAGAAAAAACACTACTGCTACTCATTTGTTCTTTGTCCCAAAATGTTTATTTTAAATTTCCTGTGTGCTTCATAGGAGAAGAACACCATAGCAGAATTTTTTTTTTAATCCAAGCTGTGCTATGATGTGATGTTTTGAAAAAGGGAATCCCATAAGCAATCTGTGTGCCTGCCATTACATTTTTAATGCTTCAGTACAGGTACTATAGATTGTAACTGGACTTATATCCATCATGTTACACCTTAGACTGCTCCCAAAATAATCATGACAAATGAATTATGTTTGATAAATATATTTCATTTCTCATCCATTAGCATATTTACAGTGCAATCCTATGCAGATTTACACCAATCTAAGCATATTGAAATTAGTGGACTGCAGTAACTTTCTATAGGATTATACTGTTAGTCTTACAGTGTAATCCTAAACAGTATTATTTCCTTGACAATTCATTGAAAGTGTGGACTAAGAAGGGTATAACTCTCCTTAGGATGGCACTGATAAATAGAAACACACCATCTTACCTCTTTGTTCCAGAACTATACCCAATAATTTGAGCATAGCTTGCTTAATTGTGTTGATACTCAAATGGTCTGCATTTGTAATGCAGGATCTTCTTACAAATGATACCTGATAGGAAACAACCACTTTTTTCTAATGGCATCTGATACGAACAGTTGACAGCCTGCAGTCTGACTAATGGGACTTTCTCTGTTTCCTCTCTTCATCTGCCACTCTTTATGACTTCCTTTGTACGATCATGTCTGCCACAGATTAATTCATGTCTCATTCTGGCTCCTGTTCCTTGTGACATATTATATCTAGTTGTTTGTTCTTTACAGCACCCCTGAATGACAAAAGCACTCTCTCTGTCTACATGTTCAATGAATGCTGGGGCATTCTCTGAGATGCTACAGGAGTAATCTGATTGAAAGCTCAGACGAGAACAGTACAACTTTGGGTACTAAGCATATCCTTTTTTAATGCTTATTTGTCACCATTAGAAGTCCTGATGGCAAATTGACTCATTGTTTGAAGGCTCATCAAAGAAGAATATCACAAGTTGTAAAATGCATAGTTTAAACTGTAGTGAGCAGGCATATACAAAGCTTGCTGGGTTCAACTGGCAGGGTTCCAAACACAGTTTAGAAGGCTGAAGCAGGAAGAGACGGCTTTTCTAAAAATGAATAAAATTTCAGCACAGTAAAACCATACCATAGCATGACTGTATCAATTCCCAGACGTTGCTGCATATGAGTATAGACAAGATAGGTCAGGCACATATTAGATTCGTCAGATAGGCACGGCCATATGTTCTACAGATGCTTGGTACAAATATGATGTCAATTATTATTTAGCAAACGTACCTTTGAGGTCATAGCTCTGAGGTTGTGCATTTTTTAACATGGTTTTTAAATATGTTCAGTTACAGGAGTTATTTAGATAGCAGCAACAATACAAATAAATCTGAGCTGAAATATATTGAAAATTGTTCCTGGGTAGACCACGTAGGAAATAATTAGAGATCAAAGATAAATAAATGTTCCCTATTCCATTTATTTTTATATGTTTCCATATTTTGTCAATAGTTTCAGTTCTGTAGATTTGGTTCTGTCATTCCTTCAGCCTTTCCAGACCCAAGACCCACTGAATGCTGGGCACACTTACCTGCAAGCCCATGGAAGGAAGTCAGGTGGCAATAACAATGGCTATGTGGTCCATGGGGTCGCGAAGAGTCGGACTCGACTCTGCAACTGAACAACAACAAAAAGAATATAACTTAATTAGAGTCAACACCAGGAGCGGCTGAGTGGACTAGGAATGTGCATGAACTGGCTGACGAATTAAAGTTCATTACAAATTATGGTCAGTTCACAGTTCGCAAAGCAATGTTTGCAAACTTAAGAACTGCCACAAACTTCCATGAATTTTGATGCCTTTCCTAGCAGTTCATGAAGAGCAGAAGTGACTATGTTTTGTCTTGTAGCTCAATTTGAAGTTTTTTCTCTACTCTAAAATGTTGTATATCCTAAGGAATTCAAAATGTTAATTAAAATTGATGATAAAAAAAGAGCAGAATGCAGTGGTTTACCCATGCTTTCTGGTCTTCATGAAAAACAGCTGATTGGCCAGGAGCTCCCTGCCACTCAGCTGTTTGGTTTAAATGGCTTGGAGCCATTTAAACTAAACAGCTGAGTGGCAATCCCCTCATTCAGCTGTTTGGAAACCCCTGTTTTCTGCTCGCCATGAAAAGCTGCATCTTTAGAGTGGACAAAGAGAGTCTGGGATAGGAAACACAAACTGAGCAATAGACTTGTGCATTGTTTCATTATTAGTTTACAATAATAACAAAAATGGGGTGTTTTGTACTTATAGTAATTAATATGAACATGACAGAAATTCCTCATCTAAACAGCCTGTTAGGGACGGGCATGAACGAACATATGAAGTAAAACTCGTACCAAACTTTGACCGGTTCTGGGTCCAGGAAGTGTTCATCAGTGCATGTGCTCCATGAGCATTGCCCGAACTTCAGGGGTGGTTTGAAGCACTCCAGGAAACACAAAAATTTCCCAGAAACCCAGGCATCAATGGAACAAACTCACAGGCAACAGTGGGAGTGGAATTCTCTCCAGCCTTGGGAACACCAATAGGCACCCTCCAAAACTTGACAGGCACTGCTGACTCCCATTAGTCTCTATGGGATCTGAAAGCTATAAAAAGCCGAAGCTGAAATCCAGCCCTCCTTTGATGGGTTTTGCAGCAAGTTGGAGTTCATTGGAATTACAGAGAGAGAGGAGGAAGTTGATTGCTATTTGCTCTGTGTGTGTATGTGCCACGGCACCCAACCTTTTTGCTCAAGTTCAGCAGTGGGGCTACACTACTGGGTTCCTCTAAAGAGAGCCTGCATTTATACACACACCCTTCTTTTTGCTGATCAACTTGCTGGGCCAGTGCTATGTGTGCCAGTGCCCCCCAGCCTGGGGCTTTGCTTTGCTTTTGGTGTGGGTTTCTATCCTCTACCCCCACCCCTCCTTTTTTGGTCAATTCTCTGATCTGAGGTATGTTTGCTGGGCTAGTACTCTGTCTGCCACCGAGCCAGGGGCTTTGCTTTGCTTCTGCTGCTGGTTTATATTCCCTACTCCCACCTCATCCCTCTTTTTTATCTTCTATCTCTCTACTGGGGTCTTTGGCTGTTTATGGGTCAGGGATCTGATTCCGCACAGCCTCTCCACCTATGCTAGGCAGTGGGGCATAGCTGGTGGGTCCCTCAGCTGAGGGCTCACATTCATACACCCGTCCTGCACCCCACCTCTCCTCTTTTGATCTTCTGGCTCTCCGCTGAGGGCATTGTGTATTTGTGGGTCAGCCTCGTTGTGGGTCAAAACCTCTCCACTCATACTGGGTATGGGGCATAGTTGGAGGGTGTCTCAGCTGAGGGCTCACTTTTATACACCCCCACCTCCTCTTTTGATCTTCTGGCTCTTCACTGGGGGATTTGGGTGTTTGTGAGTCAGGGCTTTGATTCCATACAGCCTCGCTGCCCATGCCAGGTGGTGGGGCATAGCTGGTGAGTGCCTTGGCTGAGGGCTCACAATTATAAACACCCCGCACCCCACTGCTCCTCTTTTGATCTTTTGGTTCTCCACTGGAGGCTTTGGGTGTTTGTGGGTTCAGTGCCATGAGGGTGAGAGGGGGTGGAAGGAGTGGTCATCGTGGGAGAAAGAAGCCCTCATCCTCCCATGTACCAAGGGGCCCTGTCCCTGGGCACCAAACACAGCCCCCCAGCATGTCATCGGCAGGGGTCTTCCTCTACTTCGTCCATGGGGCTCTCACAGGATGTGAAAGAGTTTTTGCCACTGCCCCAACAGCAAAAGTTGATTACACTGTTTTAAAGGGAGGCCTCCAACAGCAGTGATTCAGAGGTGGGGGTTAAGCATCTGCCCCTTCCAGATCTTAACTCCATGCTGCTCCTGCTGCTGTCAGTGGTAGCCCCCCTAGCACTTCCCAGCTTAGCAGCAGAAAGCAGCTATGCCTCCCAACTGTGCCAAGCATTGCTGAGTAGAAACACTTCCACACACTCCTGTGTGGCGGAGTTCCAGGTGTGCTGTGCCCATGTCTGGAGGGGCAGGGACACTCCATACCTGTCCTCCAGCATTCCCTGTAGGCACCTGCAGAGGATGCACCCCAATGTGTCAGTGCCAGAGGAAGGAGTGGTGGCCAGTGGGAGGCGGAGAAGGCCTAGTCCCTCTCAGCAGGGAGAAGCGGGGGGGACGGGACAGGAGGCTCCACAAAGAAAGGCTCTGGGCACCATGGTTGGGACCCCAAGGCAGACCACCTTCTGAAAGGTCATGCCCCCAGGGACACCAGCATTGCCAGGCAAAAAGGCAGTGGGGAGGGCTAAAGAAGCAGTCACTCACCTCATCAGCAAGATGATTGTTGTGGATGGCCAACCCTTCACCCTGCACCACCTGGCTCCCTGGTACTGTGTTCCCTTGAGGAGGACCATGAGCTGGAAAGTCTTGCCCATCATGAACCACACCACAGTGGTGCTGGTCAAGGCTGAGCTCTCTGTCCACTTCACAGCAGACGTCTGAAGCGGCCAGCAGCATGGCTACCTCTCTCTCACCATCTGCTGGTGACAACCAGAGGACCTCTCTGTCTGGACTGTCGGGGCATGACCCAGGCCCCAGGAGGGAACAGTCCTGCCACATGGCTACAAGATGGTTCTGCTCAGCAGGGAGTTTTTGAGTGGCAGCAATGTCATCTGTGGCTACATGCTGGCAGCAGTGAAAGCTGTGCACCTCAAGGGCATCATCTGCCTGGTGCACATATTCCACCTGGTGAGGGATGCTTTGGGGCTTGGGAGCACTGTCAAGCCCACCTGTGACACTTCCACCCTAGAGCTTAGGTCGCAGCTCAAGACCTGCTGGCACCTGACTGCCCACTTCTCATGCAGCATCAAGTTACGGCGAGAGAGTTCCGGTTATGGCGAGGCGAATGGCGGTCACACTCTCGGGATGCTCCCGGAGGCTATTCGCCCACGCGCGGTTGAGGGGGGGGAGAACCTAAGGAGCCTTAGTTTAAAGGCTCCGAACCAGGGGGCGCACTGGGGAGCTGCCTCTTTGCCGACCTGAAGTCGGGAAATTGAAGCTTTCCCCATGCCCCAAAGGCCCCGCCGCGTTGTGCCCTGACGGGACTAGTCATGCCACCGGACACACCGGAGTGATGGAGCGATGAAACGCATACAAGAGACAGAAAAACGGCGGAAACCGTGAGTGGATGATCGAAAAACTGTAAAAGTCTTTAACTCCCCCCCGAAGAAAGCATAGGAGGTGGGCGGGCAGCCCCCCCATATTAAAACGGGATTTTTTTTAAGCATGTGAAAAAGGGGGGAGTGAAAGTTTAAAGCAGTAAAGTTACCTTTTGGGGAATTCGTTAAAGCGAAGAAGAGGGATCCTTTCCCAAGCCGTGCGGCACGGACTTTTAAAAAGTAAATTAAAAACCAAGATGTCGGGGCCAAAAAGAGACAAGGAGAAGGAGAAGCAAGTGAAGAAGCAGATAGGGACTTCCGGTCCTAGCTCCCGCCTCTCCGGGACGGCTGTCAATCATCAAGAAAGTGAGATGCTTCGCCCTCTGCTGGACCAAATGCAGAAAATCAGCCAAACCTTAGTAAGCATGGAAAGTGTTCTCAGCAGTCAACAGACACAATTGATGGATACGGCCAAGAAAATGGAGGAGATTGCAAAGAAATGTCTGGTATCAACAGAAGATACACAAAAAATCAAGAAGAAGGTCAATAAATAGAAAAGAAACAAGAAATGCAAGATAACAAGCTATTGATGTTACAAATGGAAAAATCAGATTTGACTCTCCGGTTTCAAGGAATCCAGGAGGTTGAAAAGGAAGATCTCAGAAGCATATTAACAGAAGCATTGGCACCACTGATGGGCAGTGAAGTGGATAAATTAAGCGAAGAAATGGATCTGGTCTACAGATCCTAATCTAACTTTACAAAGAAAAATAACCAGCCAGCTGAAGTGGTTGTCAAATTTACCAAACAACGCATCAGAGATCAAATTTTAAAAGTGACATCAGCAATACCCTTGAAGATTGGAGAACAGGCTATAAGGATTTTAAAGAATGTACCATTTGAAATTCGTCAGAAGCGGAAGGCATATAAAGGACTGACCACATTCTTGCAAAATCATCAAATTAATTACAGGTGGTTGATTCCAGAAGGACTGGTCTTTAAATTTAAAGACAAGAGAGAGAAGATTGACTCCATATTCAAGGCACAAGACTTTTTGAAGAGACACGCCAGCTTAGAGGAAGAAGCTGAACTTGCTAAGTGGAAAGTTTTTAGTAGCGACGATGACAGCAGCCCGGAGGAAGGAGACAGAGAACCGGAGGAGAAAGGAGCGGTAGGAGGTACTTCCTACAACCTGAGAGATAAAAAAAGGCAGACGCCCCAACACCTGATGAACTTTTGAGAGTGCTTTAAAGGTAAATACTAATAATAACCCAAAATGACATTACTAATAAAATTAACCTTTTTATTTTTGACAGGTAAAGAAGAAAGAAGATCGTCCATCCACGAAGGAAGCTATGGAATGTATTAATACTAACAAAAGATTAATATATTAATTTACTCATCACTCACCACTATTCTTATCCCCTCTATATACCCTCCCTTTTTTCTGAAAATGTAAAAGCAATAAAATTCTCTCCTTTTGAGGACAGTTCATTTTTTTAAAAAGTCTGCATGTCTGCTGCGTGAGAGGCAGGGGGGAGGGGCCTGAACACTGGCTCGTCCAGGATGTGGCCACTCGCTGGAACTCCACCTATGCCATGATTGCATATTTGGTGAAACAGAAGAGTGCAATACAGGATGTCATCTCCTCTGTGATCATCCTGCAAGGGGAAGAAGCGCTCAGCATCAGCTCCAACAACTGGCCAACCCTCTCCAAAACGGAACGTGTCCTGAAGCCCCTCCAGGACACCACTGATATGCTCTGCACCCATACAGCCAGACTGGTGCAAGTCATCCCCCTGATTCAAGGGCTGGACCAAGTTCTGACCTCCACACTGCAGCCAGGCCTCAAGGGGACAGCTGTTCTTCCAAAGGTTATAGCCTTGGCAGTCAAGTTGCAGGTGGGCATCACTGCCAGATTGCATCTGCTCTGCAATGAGAGGGAGTACAAGTTGGCCTGCATGTGTGACTGCTGGATCAAGGGCAGCATTACTCTCCATAACACAGATCTCATGGACTGGAAGTGTGAGCTCAGCAGAGAGGTGCAGAGGTTTCAGGCCAGCAAATACGGTCAGAGGGAATGGCAGGCAGAATAAGCTGAGAGGGAGGAGGAGAAGGGGGGGTGCCACTCTAAGAGACAGGCAAAGGAGACGTGGGGGAACAGGAGCAGCACCAGGGAGACCAGGCATGCTATGGCAGAGGATTCCACCAAGATTATGGTCAGGAAGTACCTCACCACCAGCCCTGATCCCCTGGAGTTCTTGTTGTGTAAAGCCACCATCTGGTCCGACCTCTTCTGTGTGGCCATGAATCTCCTGTAAAGCCCTCCCAACAGAGTCCAGAGCGAGGAGGTGTTCTCCCACCTGGGCAACCAGGATGGTGAGAGGGTTGGAATCCAAGTCTTATGAGGAAAGGCTGAAAGAGTTGGGCACGTTTAGCCTGGGAAAGAGAAGGCTTAGAGGGAACATGATTGCAGTCTTCAAGTATTTGAAGGACTGTCATATAGAAGATGAAACAGATCTATTCTCTCTTGCTCCAGATTGCAAGACTAGATCTAATGGGTGGAAATTACAAGGGAGTTGTTACCAACTAAATATCAGGAGAAACTTCCTAACTGTAAGTGTGGTTGAGCAGTGGAACAGTCTGCCTCGGGAGGTGGTGGATGCTCCTTCGCTGGACGTTTTCAAGCGTAGGCTGGACAACCATCTTTCGGGTATGTTTTAGGTATGTAGGGCTATCTTTCAGTATACTCCTGCAGAGTGCAGGAGGTTAGACTAGATGACCTGCAAGGTCCCTTCCAACTCTAACATTCTATGATTCTATGACACCCTCAGCCCTCACTGCTTCCGCTTGGACCCAGCCAGGGTGGACAAGTTGGGCTGATTTCGCACTAGAGCTGCTTCGATGTTGCACCGCCGTTTGCCCCGATACTATTGTTCAATTTCACACTGAAGCTGCGGGGCTGCATTTTGACTCGCGGCTTCGCCTGATTTCCCCCGCAGTTTCGTGATCCTGTTTTTTGAGGATGATAGCTGTGTGTGGCCAAAGCTTTCTCCAGGACTGGAGTTTTGGTGGTCCTTTGTTTCTTTCCCCCTTTTTTCTGTTCCCTCGGGGCACTGAGCCACCTCCAAGTCTTTCTTCCTTTTGGGTCTGCATCTTCTTAGTGTTGTGGCCCTGAGCCACATCTACTCTTGTGGGTGACTCATGGGCCTGGGGGTGGAGTGGGATTGGCTGTACCCTGCAATTATCTTAATGGTGGAGGGTGAATGGGCCCCAGGGACTCAGCCACCTGCAACAGTGTGGGTGGCTTCCAGTCCCAGGCAGTGTGGGGCAGGAGGGAGGTTGGCCATGTCCTGCAGCCATCTTGGCAGCAGAGGGTGAACAGGGTCTGGGGAC
The DNA here is from genome assembly GCF_001447785.1 of Gekko japonicus. NCBI lineage: Eukaryota > Metazoa > Chordata > Lepidosauria > Squamata > Gekkonidae > Gekko > Gekko japonicus. Next base: position 1,074 of record NW_015174967.1, on the reverse strand, counting down.
ATGGCCACCTGAAACAGTGTGGGTGGCTCCCAGACCCAGGTGGGGGGACAGGAGGGGGGAGTTGGCCATGTTCTGCAATCACTGTGTCCACAGAGAGTAAGCAGGGCCCAGGGATGTGTCCACTTTCAACAGTGCAGGTGGCTCCTGTGCCCAGGCAGGCAGGGCAGGGGAGGATAGGTTGGCCATACCCAGCTATCGTCTTTTATATGGTGAGCGAACTGGGCCAAGGGATGTGGCCACCCACAACAGTGCCAGGGGAGAAGGGGAGCTATCCTGCCAAGGGAGAAGGGGAGCTATCCTGGGGAGCATCCCAGGGAGGTTTGTTGTGAGTTTAATGCCTCTCGTTTGCACAGGGTCCATTCTATACACTCCTGAAACTCCACCTTACGTTTCCCCAAAAACACTTTCCTCAGGGGACCTTCTTTGGGGTCCCTTAACTCAGACTCCCCAAGTCTAATCCACACATAACTTTGAGGGCATGTAGGGGAGCATCCCAGGGAGGTCCACTGTGATTTTGATGCCTTTAGCTTGCACAGGATTTGTTCTCTACACTGCTGAAGCTGCACCCAGCATTTCTGCAAAAGAACTTGCCTGGAGCAACTTCTTTGGGGGGGTCATGACTCAGACCCCCCAAGTCCAAACCACACATAACTTGGAGGGCATGTAGAGGAGTATCAGGGGGTGGCATTGGAAGGGACAGTGTCTCCAAGGTACCCTCTTGAATGGGGAGTCCCTCAAGGAGCCCTTCTCTCCCCGATGTTGTTTAACATCTACATTTGCCCCCTTGCCCAGCTAGTGCAGAGTTTCAGGCCACGGTGTCATCAACATGCTGATGATTCCCTGTTAGCAACTGTGCTTTTGAATGTATTATTTGTGTTTTGCTGATGCCATGTCTGTAACTGTCTCTGAATTTGTGTATGTGGGGCTTGGGAAATGCTGTGTGTTTTGCTTGCTTTGCACCTCATGATTGCACCTGGACCAGCAGGGTCTGCTCTGCCTATGCAAATGGACACATGCATACCCACTCCTGCCCTGGCATGCCTTTGGACAAAGGAGACATTCTCCATTAAGCTC
>NW_015174966.1:111983-115140 GCF_001447785.1 Gekko japonicus | reverse complement strand
AAAAAATCTACTTTGTGAGCTGGCTGGCATTAAAGTTGTAAGCAGGCAGTTTGGCTGCTGCATAAATTAGTTTGCTTTGAAACCATCCTTCCTGAGCTAAGACAAAAATGTGTGAGCCGGAGGCTAAAAAACTGTGAGCTAGCTCACACTAACTCAGCTTAGGGGGAACACTGTTCAAGACGCATTGCCAGTGAACAGCTCTACTTTATTAAGTGATTTCAAGAACAAGACTAAAATACCAGGGCAACAGCCCTGTTTAAATAGCATTCAAAAACCACACCCAAATCCCAATCATAGGCTATTGACATAACATTAGTTTCTCATGGGTCGCTTCCAGAGTCCTGGTGGGCTATTGTTCTAGAGCTCCAAGCTCAGCCGGTCTCTGGTAGATAGTCCTGGAGTGTTCCAGACGTAATACATAACACAGCACGTTCCACTGCCGTGGCAGATAGATAGCCCAGGCTTTACGCCTTCCATGGGAACCCACCTTCTCCCTGGTTAGAAGCCCCTCCCCTGCCTGCACTTCCCAACGAACGGAACCAGCCGGCAGCAGGCCTCGGCTTGGGTGAGCCCCATCTGGCTTTCTCCCCTCACATCGACCCCCGCAGAGCTTCTTGTTCACAGGTGTCCCCTTTCACTTGGTAGGAGGCTCAGGCTTCGGGGGCAAGCCTTGCGGGGGGCTCCGTGGTCCAGCTAATGCAAGTCGCGGCCGTCAAGATCGTGAAGCGAGAAGCTTGGAAGCAAATGAGGATACATCGAGTCCTGGATGCTTACAACCACCTCCAGGTACTTCTCGGCCCTTCTTCCTCCGCCTCATTCCTTGAACTATAAGTTGCTTCTTGCCTGCCTCACTTTGGCCAAAATCGGCTCTTCCGGCAGTGACACCGCAGTTCCCACGGACTGATGGCCACGGGGACGGAGAGCCTTGAAAGGGGATGAGAGAGATTCATGGAGGAGAGCTCTATCAGTGGCTACTAGCCACGGTGAATAAAAGGAACCTCGACATTCAGAGGCAGGAAACCTCGGAATACCAATGCCAGGAGGCAACATCAGGGGAAGGCCTTGGACTCTTTGCTCTGTTGTTGGCGCTCCATAGCATCTAGTTGGCCAAAGAAGGAAAGAAGGAGGAAAAGAGGGAGAAAAGTAAAAAAGGAGGGAAAGAAGGAATGGTGGGAAAGAGGGAGAGAAGGAAATAAGGAAGAAAATGAAAAGAAAGAGGGAGATAAAGAAAGAAGGAGGGCTGCTTCTTGCTCCTCATGGCCCATTGTTGCATGTGCCTGCCCCCTGGGCTCTTTACTGCCGGAGCTCCGCTCCTGTGCGCTCCTGCAGGAAATTACCCCTGCGGACTCTATGCTCTGTTGATGGTCCTCCATACTATCTAGTTGGCCACTCCATACTATCTAGTTGGCCACTGTGTGAGACAGTATGCTAGACTGGATGGACCACTGGTCTGACCCAGCAGGGCTCTTCTGATGTTCTTATCAGGGGAAGGCCTCGGACTCTATGCTCTGTTGTTGGCCCTCCATAGCATCTAGTTGACCACTGTGTGTGAGACAGGACGCTGGTCTAGATGGACCACTGGTCTGATCCTGCAGGGCTCTTCTGATGTTCTTATCAGGGGAAGGCCTTGGACTCTATGCTCTGTTGGTAGCCCTCCATAGCATCTAGTTGGCCACTGTGTGAGACAGGATGCTGGACTGGATGGACCCCTGGTCTGATCCAGCAGGGCTCATATTATGTTCTTACAACATGTGTTTTCTGATTTGTGTCCCAGCGATGCATGTGCCCCAAAAACATACTGCAGGCTCTGGACAACCTTGGCTACAGAGTCACAGGGGAAATGGTAGCCCACGAAGTGGCCCAGGTGTCTGAAAGGCAGCAGGTGGAGAGAGCTGTAGCCTTTGTCCAAGAGCAAGGGGACTTCCTGGTTCAACTCAAAGAAGGAAATGAAGCTGAACTGCAACAGCTGCGAACACTGATGCAAATAGAGCTTCAAGCACAGATAGAGGAGAAGGTACAGAAACAGCTATAGGCTTGCTGAAAGAGGTGGGTGGGTGGGTGGATGGATGGATGGACGGACGGATGATAGGTAGGTAGGTAGGTAAGTAGATAGGTAGCTAGGTTGATAGATAGGTTGCTGGTTGATAGATAGGTTGATTGATTGGATGATAGACTGATTAATAGATGGGGGGGGGCAAAGCTCAGGATTCACCTGGGTATGCCCCTGCTGGTAGAACACCAGCTTTGCATTCAGAAAGTCCTGGGGTCCCTTGAAGGACTTCTGGGAGCAGGTGATGGGAAAGGCCCTTCTCTGCTCAGGACCCCGGAGAGCTGTTGTCAGTCCGAGGAAGTGGGAAGGAGCTAGACCAGAGGCTCCCATACTTATTTGGCCTACTGCCCCCCCTTTCAGAAAAAAAAATCACTCAGCACCCCCATGGAAATCTACCTTCAAGAAGTGGACAAAAAGATGCAGTGACAAATTTGCATATAGTAAAGAAAGATGCTGTTGTAAGTACAGAAAGAGGTTGTTAGCCAGAGGCCAGCAGCAGCCGCCACACAATCCACACAATAGCCCAGCAGCAACACCAGTCTTACAATTTGCAAATGCATGGCTCTGATTGGCTGTGGGTACCCCTCTCCACCTCCACCTCCCTCCCTGATCCCAGGGAAGACCAGGAGAAGGCAGGAAAAGGCTGCTTTAGATCGGCTCTGGACTCTTCTTTCTTTTTGCTTCCACCGCCCCCTCATTGTTATTCAACGCCCCCCCCCAATTGCACCCAAGGCTCCTACCGCCCACCTGGATCGTTCCAGCACCCCCCCAGGGGGCGATATTGCCCACTTTGGGAACCAGTGAGCTAGACAGATGGAAGGTTTGATTGGGTGGGAGGCAGTATTGGGCTTGCCTGTCCAAGGGCTTGAACAAATGAATAACCGGGTGTCTCGTTCAGCCATAAAACCCAGATGGCAGCCTTATGTGACGCTAGCAAAAATCAAATGGAGGCTGAAGGATTAGAATCATAAACTCACCGAGCTGGAAGGGGCCATAGAGGCCATCCAGTCCCACCCCCTGCTCAATGCAGGATCAGCCTACAGTATCCCTGACAAGTGTCTGTCCAGCCACTGCTTCAAGACTGCCAGGGAGGGGGAGCTCACCACC
>NW_015174966.1:99759-111444 GCF_001447785.1 Gekko japonicus | reverse complement strand
ATAAATCCAATCTCTTCTCTTCTTCTCTTCTTCTCTTCTTCTCCCATCCTTTCTGTGCATGGCCCGAGGCAAACCGAGGCTGTGCACACCAGACATTTGAATTTCATGGGCCAAAGGAGACGCATAATCTTCATCCCACCTCTTTGAGCCCTAATAGGCAGCTCTGGAGCAGTTCAGGCTTCAACTTTTTTTCGGAAGCAATCCTAAAATGTTTCTAATCTGCCGGCAAACCCGTATGCTCTCCGCAGCTGCAAGCGAAAGAAGCGGAAGCAATTCGGCAGGCCGAGAAGTTGGCACCAAACCCTCCCGCTGCGCACGTGGTGTATTTTCTCCTGACTCAGAGGCATCTCCGGCAAACAGTCCTAATCTTGGACGGTGGCCTTCGACTCCAGGAAACAGATGCGAGCCCCCCAGAGGAAGACAGCCACTCAGGAGACCTCCCTGTGGAAGTAGGAGTTTGGTTTCTTCATACAAATCACCAAGGGGGGGCTCTGGCTAATTTTGGCACTGACTTAAATATTTCTTCATGCTTTATGGTGTTTTATGATGAGGGATATTTGTTCTTGTTATCACGTTTAGTCTCTGTTTTAATATGGTTTTAATAATGTCGTAACCCACTTTGAGTCCTCTTTGGAGAGCCAGTTTGGTGTCGTGGTTAAGTGCAGGCGGACTCTAATCTGGGAGAACCGGGTTTGGTTCCCCGCTCCTCCACTTGCACCTGCTGGATGACCTTGGGCAAGGCGTAGTTCTGATAAGAGCTGTTCTTGAAAAAGAGCCGTTTCTGTCAAGAGCTCTCTCAGCCTCGCCTACCTCACAGGGTGTCTGTGGTGGGGAGGGGAAGGGAAAGGAGTTTGTAAGACACTCTGAGACTCCTTTGGGTAATGAAGGGTGGGCTATAAATCCAATCTCCTCCTCCTTCTCCTCTTCTTCTTCGGAGAAAAGTGTGTTAACGGGGCCATACATAATTGAGCAAGATGAGGTGAGGTTTTTCTTCTTCTTTTTTTTGTGCCCCCCATAGGGGATTTTTTAATTGCATTTTCTATAAACTACAAAGAAACAAGGAAGGGTATACTACAAACTACAGGTGAAAGAAAAGAAAACCTCTAAAAACCCAAGAGATGGTGGTCATTCACAATGCTTACAACATTGGCTTATAACACATTGGCTTATACTTGCTACCTTAAGTGAGTACATAATTCTTTTTGGTTATAATAGCATCTCCAGCAAAAATGACTATATAAAGAGCACTAAAGAGAAATGCTCGGTGAGGCTCTTCTTAAGTCTTCAGCATCTATAAAGCCTGGACCGGTTTCCATGACAGTATGTGACACAGACAGAGTGCTCCATCTATCCTTTGTGGTGATTAGTCACTGATGGACCTCTGCTCCATATCCTTATCCAATCCCCTCTTGAAGCCGCCCATGCTTGTAGCCGCTGCCACCACCTCCTGTGGCAGTGAATTCCATGTGGATGAAGAAGTACTTCATTCTAAAATAAACGTTTCTGTGGTTTGGGTTTGTTTTTTGGGGAGTGAATCCGTGCTGCAGGTCGGGTGGCTCCACCTTGACCATGACGGCCCTGCTTTGCTGTGTTTCAGGGTCCGTTGGTGGATGGTGATCTCAAAGCCGTCTTGCAGATGTTGAAGGAGAGAAGGGGGTGTGAGCACCCCCTGCTGGAGCTGAAGCAAACTGTGCAGATGTTGCAGCTGAGAGAGAGGCAGTTCCAGGAGGTGGTCCAGGCGCTGAAGGGACTCTCTCCGGATCAGGTGAAAGCAGCGCAGAACTCCCGGCTAGCCTGCTGGGGAGCTGAGGGTGAGATGAGGCAAAGCCCGTTAACAGGCAGCAGCAGCCGGTCTCATCATTGCTCAGACCAGCCGGGGAGGCAATTAGGGTGTATCAGCAGACCTGGCCCGACCTATTGGTGCAAGGCAGCTTCTTTCCGGCTTCCCTGTGGCCTGACCTAGCTGGTGGCGCACGGATAGAATTCCACCTGTCGACTCTCAGATTTCCGGTTCAAGATCGGCTGTCGGCCCTGTTTCTGCTGGGCTCTGAGTTGCAAACACTTCCTGGGCAGCCCAAGGTCTTTGTGATCCCAGCAGCCTCCCTTGCACCAATAGGCCAGGCCTTTCAGCAGTTCCACTGGTCTCACAAAGCCCCAGTGACCAACTATGAGTCTACCCTTGGAGACTGCCTGGAAACTGCGACAAAACATGGCAGCCTGGCTTTTGTACAGCCTTGGTGACTCCATCTTTGTTACAGGCTGGTGCTTGGCCTTGAGTTTTGTGAGGAGATGGCCGTCAGGTCACTCCCAAGGGAATATTCTTCTCCCTCATGCTTGTGAGCAGCTCTTATCTCGGCAGCCTGATTCGTTTCCTCTCAGCCCTTTATGCCAGGTGTGAGATGGCCTGGCTCATCCTAGTGTTTGGGATGGCTTCATTGATGATCTCTTGACTTGTAGCCAGCAATTAGGGTATAAGATGCTTCGTTTCAGCTATGCATCTTGTCTCGAGGTCTGGCTAAGTTTCGCCTGTGCATGTGTGCGTTTGAGACCCAGAGGATGGGAGCTTAGCTATTTCTGTAAACTTGATCATCACCAGTGTTCCCTCTAAGCTGAGTTAGTGTGAGCTAGGTCACAGTTTTTTAGCCTCTGGCTCACACATTTCTGTCTTGGCTCAAGAAAGACAGCTCCAGAGCAGACTAATTTATGCAGTAGCCAAATCGCTGGCTCACAACTTTAATGCCAGTAGCTCACAAAGTAGAATTATTGCTCACAGGGCTCCACAGCTTAAAGGGAACGTTGATCATCACTTATTAAAATCTCCTTGTAAGCAAGCCTGGATCTTACCTATCCTTTCCTTGGGATTTCTGCAAACCAGGAACTCCTGTCCAAAGCCCTATCTTTGAACTGCAAGCAGCTGCTTACCAATTGCCAAAGAGCATCACACACATTCAAGATACTATTGTTGTTGTTTTTTTAAAACCTTTGAAGTGACTAATGGACTGGGACCTGCTGCATCAGAGGCTGCCTTCTCTCAAAGGAGCCCCCCCCCCCCCGCCGCACTTAGATCATCTTGTGAGTTCCTGCTGCCACAACCAACAGAAGGGAGGCTGGCAGTCAGAGGGAGCAGGTCTTTCTCAGTGGTGGCCCCTCGTGTTTGGAACTTCCTCCCTCAAGAAGGCAGCCAGGCTTCTTCACTGGTGGCGTTTTGGCCAATCTATATACCAGGTTGTCTGGACGACTCACACACAGAGACCTTTATTGGCATTACAGCACAAATCCAAAGAAAGGCACTGGAATCTGTGGTCAGGAAGAGCATCTCCTCCTAGAGGCCTGGTAGAGAAATTTTGCTACAGGTTCAATGATTCCGCTCTTATTTGAGGCTAAAAGTATAAGATCCTTGAATCAAGCAGAAAAGGCTTTAAAATATAGCACGAAGATCATCATAAAATTGACAGTGCAAAATAACATGAGTGGTCTGGATGACTCTGGAGTCGGACTGTTGTAACAAATCTGCTTTGGTTCTGTTTTAGCGAAAGGCAGGGTACACATTCAGTGAAGGCCTGTTGCTTTTACAAACATGCAAAACAGTGTGTGTGGCCCCTTCCCACACCTGGCTACTGCAGAAGCGCTGCACCCAAAATTAAAGCAAACATATGAGGCTCCCCAAAAGGTTTGGTATTGTGTAGTTGCTAAATTCTCTGATTGTGGGTAACCAGGAGCTCTTCTCTCCGCCTTTCCCTTTCCCCCCTCTCCCTCTCATTTAATATTGTGTTTCTGTTGCAGCGTCTGGATGATGCTGACCAGATAACCCGAGAATTGCAAGAGTTCAGGCAGCAGAGAACCAAAGAGCTGAAAGAACAGCTGCGAATCTTGGTCCTACAAGGCCAAGGAACGGGGGAGAGCCCCTCGACCAGTGCGAGTCCATTCCAGGTAGGACTGCGACAAGAAATTCAATTCAATCTTTTGCAGCGAGGGTTCTTTAGAAGCACGCCACCACATTTGTGTTCAGATTTATGTCTGGAGAAAAGACACTTAATTTACGTTTAGCCACATTCTGAAAAGGTGGGCTTTTTTCCCTAATCGTCTTTGGAGTGCGGCTAAAAATAAATTTCGCCACAAGGGGAAGTCCACAAAAGAACGTTCTGGAAAAATGACAGGAAGAAGTCACCACTTGATGTGTTTGTACTAACATGAATGATTATATGAACTCCCCTATCACTTCATTTGAATCATGGCTTAGTTCTAGAACCTTTATCCAAGGCTCCTTGAACCCTGGAAGGCTGTGATAAGGAAACAGAGCACGGGTTCCCAGTGTGGCGCCAGGGATGCTGTGTTGCCTGCCAACACCTTTCATGGGGCCAGATGGGGATTTTGTCCAGCATGGTTTTTTTTTGTCATCTTCTGGGCACAGAACAGGGGGTCACTGGGATTGGAGGGGGAGGTATTTGTGAATTCCCTTCTTTGTGCAGGGGGTTGGACTAGATGACCCTGGAGGTTACCTCCGACTCTATGATTCTGTGACTTGTAATTGGCTGTGCAGATTTAAAAAGCATTGCCTGGGGAGCAGCTATCACCACGGCTAAAGGATCTTCAGTGTGTGACTAAAGGCAAGCGACGTATCTGCAAGGAAATACTTTTAAACAACATGTCCACCTTAAACGGCATCCTGTTCAGCAGAGCGTCTGCCTGAAATGTTGAAGAGTTCCAGGGCTATTTTTGGGCAGGAACGCACAGGAACGGAGTTCCGGCTGGCTCCCGAGCTGGCCACGCCCAGCAGGAACTGATTAGCATAATAGGCCACACCCAACAGCAGAAACTCATTAGGATTGGTTACATTAGGGGTGTGTGGCCTGACATGCAAAGGAGTTCCTTCTACAAAAAAAGCCCTGGGTTTTGACAGCAAACAAGGTAAACAGAATAAGAAGCAAAAGGTGGGTGTGGCTGGATGACCACACTTCTGGCAACATGGGGGTGCGGCCTAATGTGCTAATGAGCTGTGCTGTCAGGGTTGTGGCCTAATATGCGAATGAGCTTCTGCTGTTGGGTGTGGCCTATTATGCTAATGAGTTCCTGCTGGGCTTCTTCTACAAAAAGAGCCCTGAGAGTTGCTGTAAGAGTTCTGTGTGCCCTGCCTCCCTGATATTTTGTAGTTGGCTCTGCCTTCTGCGGCAGCCATTTTCTGGTGGCCCCCATCACCTTAAGTAAGAATTCCAAAGGTGCCCATAGCCTCAAAACGTTTGGAGACCCCTTAACCAGAAGAGGGTTCTTAGTATGTGCAGAATACAATTGCCTGACCATTAAGGAACTGCAGCCCACCCCCACCTGGGACTGGGAAAGGCCCCTCACCTTTGGAAGTGAGGGGAATTGAAAGGTTCCGGAAGTGATGGAGATTTGAAAGTTGAAAGGTGTTGGTGAAAGGTCCATCAAGTTGCAGCTGACTTGTAGTGACCCTGTTTGGTGTAGTGGTTAAGTGTGCAGACTCTAATCTGGGAGAACCGGGTTTGATTCCCCACTCCTCCACTCGCACCTGCTGGATGACCTTGGGCAAGCCATAGTTCTGTCAGAACTGTTCTCTCAAGGGCAGTTCCGGAAACAGCTCTCTCAGCCCCACCTACCTCACTCATGAAACCACGGGGGAAATCGGGCGAAGACCTGGGTCAAAATGCAGCCGCGCGGCTTGGAGTGGGAAATTAACACGTACCATCAGGGCAAAGCGAGGAGCCAGCGCAGAGCAGCGGCTGTGGGAAATCGGTCAGGGTGTCTGTTGTGGTGAGAAGAAGGGAAAGGAGACTGTAAGCCGTTCTGAGACTCCTTTGGGGAGTGAAGGGCGGGGTATAAATCCAACCTCTTCTTCTCTCCTTCTCTCTAAATGAGAAGTATGCCGTTAATACAACGTTTTAAGATTAGGAAGGGGAAACTACCGCTCTCGTTATCTTTTCTTCCCTGCAGCTTAAAAGCCCCGTGTTAGAAAAAGAAGGTAAAGAAAGGGTAAGAGAAGAGACGCTAGAGGTTTCCCAAGAAATGCGTTTGGAAGAGCTGGAAGAAACCTACCGGGGGCAAATATCAGCAGAAGGAGCCAAGCTGCAGGACCAGCTGGAAAGAGGGGAGATCAAAAGATACACGATGCAGGTGAGAGCGAGGCTGCGAAGGGCATTGGTTGCCATAAGAGTAGGCAGGAAAGGGATTGGACCCTTGGAAGCTGCCATATACAGAGTCAGACTCTTGGTCCATCAAAGTCTATGTTGTACATTAAGACTGGCAGTGGCTCTCCAGGGTCTCAGGCGGAGGCCTTTCACATCACCTGTTCTCTGGCCTTTTGCTTTGGAGGGTAGACCCTATGACATTATACCTGCTGAGTCCTTCTGCCCCCCCCCAATGCTGCCCTCTACAGAATCCACCCCCCAAAACTCCAGGTATTTCCCTCCTTATAGCTGGCAACCCTACTTTCCCCTCAGTGCCTGTTGGTAGGCAACTAAGTTTGGTCCAGTCACCTACTTTGCCCTTTGGGAGAAAACATATTGGGGCCAATCCTGATAGGGTTGCCAACTCCCGATGGGAAATTCCTGGAGATTTGAGGGATGGAGCCTGAAGAGGGTGAGGTTTGAGGAGGGGTGGGACCTCAGACAGGTACAATGCCATAGACTCCACCCTCCAAACCACTCAGTCCCTCATGGGGAACCATTGTTGCCAATCTCCAGGTGAGGGCTGGAGACCACTCAAAATTACAATTGCTCTGCAGAAGGGAGGGCGGAAGTCAGCTGAAGTCAAAGGGGCAGATAATGGTAGGTTGATGGTTAGCTGCGAAGGAGATGGGGTTGCCAACTCCAGGCTGGCAAATTCCTGGGGATTTGAGGGGTGGAGCCTGGAGAGGGTGGGGTTTGCGGAGGGGTGGGACATCAGACAGGTAGAATGCCATAGACTCCACCCTCCAAACCAGCCATTTCGTCCTGGGTAACAATTGTTGCCAATTTCCAGGTGAGGGCTACAGATCACTCAAAATTACAACTGCTCTTCAGGGAGCAGAGATCAGTTCCTCTGGAGAAAACAGTGGACTCTGCCATTATACCCTGCTGAGGTCACCACAGCAAAATGACACTGTTTGCCCAAAGCCAGAGCACTCCCCCAGAGCCTCTTTCTAGATCTCGTTGTATTTATTTCCACAACGGGCTTTACTGCTAGTCATTTTATAAATTAACAACAGTATTATTTTGTTTTGGGCCACAATTGGTAGAGCTCATAGGACCTCATAAAAACTCCCACCCCCCCAATAGCTAGCAATCCAAAACAGTCCAGTGGAGCCTGAGCGGTGGGTGTTGCCTTCTGACATGCTTCCGGTGATGTCAGGGGGTGTGGCACATGCAAATATGTTATGCTAGTGAATTATGCTAATTAGCTCCTGCACCTCTTTTTCTACAAAATGACCCCTGGCTGCAACCACTTCCTGCGGCAGTGAATTCCATGTCTTAATGCCTCTGTGGGTGAAGAAGTACTTCCTTTCATCTGTTCTAAGCTCATTAATTTCATTGAGTGCCCATGAGTTTTAGACTTGTGAGAAAGGGAGAAAAGTACTTATTTTTCTACCATCTCTATCCCGTGCATCATTTTGTAAATCTCTATCCAACGACAGGCGTGTCCTGCTTAAATCATCTCAGCCGGTGGCCATCACCACATCTTCTTGTGTCATACAGAGTCCCACAGCTCAGCTACTCAACTGTGTGACGTAGCGTTCCCTTTTCCCTGTCTTGAATCAACTACCAGCTGTTTTCATAGGGTGACTCCGAATTCTAGTCTTACAGGAGAGGGGGAAAGTCTCTACCAATTTTCTCCACCCCGTGCATCATTTTGTAAACTTCTACCCAGAGGTGTTCCCAAGCGTTTATGAGCCTGTGAGTACCTTTGGAATTTTGACACAGCCTGGTGGGTGAAGCCACAAAATGGCGGCCACACAATGACTGCTGCAGGAGGCGGGGGCAGTCACAAAATGGCTGCCGCAGCTTACCTTCAGTCACACTGCGAAGAGCCTCGTGCTGTGGTGGCAGTTGCTGTCAAAGCAACATTTTCAAAAATCTGCCGAGCCGGTCAGATCCCCAATGGCCAATCAGAAGCCTTGCTGGGCAGACATCGCCCCTGGCCCCACTCACTTTCTAAAAACACTTGGTGGTGGGCGCCAGGGAAGATGGAGGGAATCAGGGGTCATTTCGTAGAAAAAGAGGTGCAGGAGCTTATTAGCATAACTCATTTGCATATGCCACACCCCCTGCCATCACTGGAAATGTGTCAGAAGGCAACACCCACTGCTCAGGCTCCATTGAACTGTTTTGGATTGCTAGCTTTTTGGGGGGGGGGACGTGCAGATCTGTCCTCACAGAGGAGGGAGAGCTTGTACCTGAATAAAACTTGGTCTTAAAGGTGCCACTAGACTGTTTTGGACCAGGGGGGCTCTGCAACTTACCTAGCTGCTTCTTGCTCTGACTGAGGAGTGCTGGGAGCAGGGGGTGGGGCTTGTTGCATGTGCCCGCCCCCTCGGCTCTTTACGGCTGGAGCTCCGCTCCTGTGCGCTCCTGCAGGAAATGACCCCTGGTGGGAATCACCATGGCACCCATGGACACCATGCTGGGAAACCCTGCTCTATCACGCCACAGACCTACAGTCCCCAGCAGTGTTCCCTCTAAGCTGAGTGAGTGTGAGCTAGCTCACCGGTTTTTAGCCTCGGGCTCACACATTTTGGACTTCGCTATGCCGAGGGAAAAATGCCGTTGGAACACGTCTGGCCTTACAGCTGAACAAACTCCCTGTCGGCTGCAAACGTGTGTGATTTAAAGATTATATGTTGTCTTCCCTTACCCCTTGAATCACTGTTAGTCCCGTGTGGATTTGAGTAACTGTAAATCGCTCAGAGCCAGCAAACTCTGCAGGATGGAGCGATTAATAAATTGAAAGATTTTATTATTATTATTTAGCTCAGGAAGGAGGGCTCCAGAGCAAACTAATTGATGCAGCAGCCCAATGGCTCGCTCACAGCTTTAATGCCAGTAAGCTCACAAAGTAGAATTTTTGCTCACAAGACTCCACAGCTTAGAGGGAGCATTGGGCCCCCAGCATCTTTGCTTAGGAACCGGTGCCATGAATGGGGTCTGGAAGCACTTGCAAAGCATCCCCAGGTTCCTCTCCCACCCAGAGTCCATGAGGCTGGGTCAGAATGCAGAAGCTCCGCTCCAGACACCGTAGCCTTCAATCCTTCTTCTCGTTAGACACTAGTGAGAGAGCATGATGAGACGGTGACTTTCCTGGACAAGGCCTTTCACCGAGATGCGGGCAAACTCAGAGGGAAGCTGGAGAAGGAGAAAAAGAAGAAAGAGGCTCGTCGGAAAAGCCGAACTGCCCTGACCTCTGAGGCCGCCTCCTCGCAGCGACAAAGGCAACCTGATCCGGCTGAGGACAGTGTTCTCTTCCTCTTGGCGCAGAGTAGGTCTCATTGGCGCTAAATCAAAAGTTCCCCGGGTCTCGCTGCTTCTTAGGGGAAGAATCATTCATGGCCCACTGGGTGCTGTTATTGGGTCAAAATTGAAGTTAGTTAACAGTAAGAATATCAGAGGAGCCCTGCAGGATCAGACCAGTGAGGGTCCATCTAGTCTAGCATCCTGTCTCACACAGGGGCCAACCAGTTACCCTGCAGAGCCAACAACAGAGGGCATAGAGGCTGAGGCCTTCCCCTGATCAGAACATCAGAAGAGCCCTGCTGGATCAGACGAGAGGTCCATCTAGTCCAGCATCCTGTCTCACACAGTAGCCAACCAGTTCCTCTGGAGGGCCAACAACAGGGCAGAGAGGCTGAGGCCTTCATAAGAACATAACACGAGTCCTGCTGGATCAAACCAGTGGTCCATCAGATCCAGCATCCTGTCTCACACAGTAGCCAACCAGTTCCCTGGATGGCCAACAACAGGGCAGAGAGCAGTGTTCCCTCTAAGCTGAGTGAGTGTGAGCCAGCTCACAGTTTTTTAGCCTCCGGCTCACACATTTTTGTCTCCGCTCAGGAAGGATGGCTCCGAAGCAAACTAATTTATGCAGTCACCAAATCGCTCGCTCATAGCTTGAATGCCAGTAGCTCACAAAGTAGAATTTTGGCTCACAAGACTCCACAGTTTAGAGGGAACATTGGCAGAGAGGCTGAGGCCTTCATAAGACCATCATAAGACCCCTGCTGGATCCGACCTATAGTCTATCTAGTTCAGCATCCTGTCTTCCACAGTGGCCAACCAGTTCCTCTGGAAGGCTAAACACAGGGCATAGAGGCCACGGCCTTCCCCTGATAAGAAGAGCCCTGCTGGATCAGACCGGTGGTCCCGCTAGCCCAGCATCTCTTCTCACACAGGGGCCAACCAATTCCTCTGGACAGCCAACAACAGGGCATAGAGGCTGATGCCTTCCCCTGATGTTGTCTCCTGGCTCTGGGATTCGGAGGCTGACTGCCTCTAAATGTGGAGGTTTCCCTCAGTCACCATGGCTAGTAGCCACTGATAGACTTCTCCTCCATGAACCTCTCTGTTCCCCTTTTAAAGCTGTCTATGCCTGTGGCCATCACTACATCCTCTGGCAGCGAATTCCACATTTTAACCACTCTCTGTGTAAAGTAGTGTTTCCTTTTGTTCGACTTGAACCTACTGCCCATCAGCTTCATTGGATGGCCTTAACGATGAACATTAAGACTGTGATGCCATAACTGTGGAAGCAGCTGATGGAAGCAGCTGATTATAGAACGATTATCTCATATCAGCAGGTTGGTTTACATGGTCACGGCATCTCCTGATTTCACGAACGCACCCTCCCATGCTGCTAACTTCACGGAGGGCTTGTGCTGGCCTCTGTCGTTCCCCAGTTTCTCTCCCACCGAGGTCACACCTCAGGAATAATGACAAGAATGCAAGTGCATCTGCTGCTCTTCACCCTGGAGCACACTAACAGGATTCCTTTTGCTTCCTGGCAGACATCAGAATCTTCAGGCAGACCGAAATGCTGGTGGCATCCAGGGTAGCTCTGCTGAATCCTCAGCTCAGGCCCTTTCTGTCTGGTAAGGCCTCCAAATCATAGAGTTGGAAGGGACCTCCAGGGTCATCTCATCCAACCCCCTGCACACTGCAGGAAATTCACAAACACCTCCCCCTCCACACCCCCAGTGGCCGCTGTTCCATGCCCAGAAGATGACAAAAAACCTCCAGGATCCCCGACCAAACTGGCCTGGAGGAAAATTGCTTCCTGACCCCAAAGTGGTGATCAGCATTTCCCTGGGCGTGAAAGAAAGGGCCACAAGAACTAAGCACTGAGGCAACCCTTCCTGCCCTCCCTCTCAGGATCTGCCCAAGTTCACAGAATCAGCAAATACCATGCTATCTGGACCTCTGTTGGAGGAAGACTGAGCACTTATTCAAAATCAACTTAAAGGAGTCCTCCCTCTTAAAACTTTTGTGTAATTAAGGAGGACTGGTATTAATAAAGGGGTTGTGCAATATCTTTTGTGATATATTAAGAGACGATTAATTATTATTATATTAAGGAGCTGTGGTGGCTCAAGTGGTTAAGACGCTGAACTGCAGGCTGTGGAAGGTCAGTAGTTCAGCAGTTCGAGACCCGGGTGCCGCATGATGGAGTGAGCTCCCATCTCTAGTTCCAGCTCCTGCCAACCTA
>NW_015174966.1:94646-99508 GCF_001447785.1 Gekko japonicus | reverse complement strand
CCGCTCTGTCAGGACGTTCTTCATAATGTTTTGCCGAAAACTCTTCTGATTTTATTTCGACCCGTTGGTTCTGGTCCGACCTTCTGGTGCAAAAGAAAACAACTCCACACCATCCTCCGTATGACAGCCCTTCAAGTACTTGAAGAGGGTCCTCATATCACCTCTCAGTTGTCTCCTCTCCAGGCTAAACAGACCCAGCTCCTTCAGCCCTCCTCATAGGACTTGGTCTCCAGACCAAATGGGTTCCTGTTGTGTCATCTGTACGCACAAAGCTGCCTCATACTGAATCAGATCCTTGGTCCAAGATCAGTCTTGTCTAGTGTAACTGGCATGGCTTTCCAAGGTCTTAGGCTGAAGTCTTTCACATCCCCTATGACCTAATCCTTTTAAAAACTGGAGATACCACTAGGGAATTCTTTGGGAGGGGGCCTCGGGGGGACCACCAGCTAATGAAATGAAAGTACAGTGCAGGTGGTCAGTTGGAGCACTTTGGGGGCAGCCCTGGAGGGAGGGGGCCCAGAAGAAACACTAGGGGGCCAGGCCCCGTGTGCCCCATTTAGCTACGGGCCAGGATACCAGGGATTGAACCTGCGGGCTTCTTCGTGCCAAGCAGAGGCTCTGCCACTGAACCACAGACCCTCCCTCTGATCTTGCATGCGACTTTTCCATAGATATGCACAGACAGCTGAACTGAACCTAGCTTAGCTACGCTTCTGAAATGTGTCTGCCTTTCTGTCAGAATTTCTGTTGGACGATACTTGCGGTTGTTGTTCACATTTATGTAGATGCAGATGAAGTGGGTGGCCTGAAATCTTCCCAGCTCCTTGCTCTTCTGAAAGACATGAATGTCCAAATCCAACAGTGTGCTGTCGCAGCCGGACTGCTGGACCCCCACTGTCCAGAAAATGGTAATTTCCTTGGCATCACATGGCAACGTCTGGTCTGTAAATACTTGAATTCAGCACCATGGACAGTGCCTCACATTCCGGAAGGCGCTTAAGAGTTCTGCGATTGCCCTCGCAACTAGGGCTGTCTCGCACACGCTCCCTTTCCTAAAGTGAGCTGCATCACAAAGGAACAGGATAGCAGGCCGCTGAGTCCGTGTAACTTTGACGGCTCAGCTGCAAGTCCAGTTTGGTGGCAAAGACTTCTGCACATGGATAATATCTGCTCTTATAGAACATAAAAAGGGATCCAGTCCTTATGGCTGTAAGGGGACGTTTGACTGTATCTCAGATCAGCATATGAATTGTCTCCTAGATCAGATGACTGTAGGGTAGTGATGAAACGTCGGGGGTCCCCAATTTTTTTGAGCCTTGGGACACCTTTGGAATTTGACACAGCATGGTGTCCGCAAAATGGCTGCCCCGGGAGGCGGAGCCAGCCACAAAATGGCTTCCGCAGTTTGCCTTCAGTCACACAGTGAGGATTCTTGTGCTGTGGTGGCACCTGCTGGCGAAGCAATGTTTTTAAAAATCTGCACAGCCAATCCGAATCCTGGCTGGGCCAAAGCCCCACACGACCCCGCCCATTTCTAAAATACATTTGGCAGATAACAAGAAAGGTGTCAGTGGATGTTGTGGCACCCACGAGTGCCACGTTGAGGATGCCTGGATTAGCGTGTCTGACAGTGGTGGAGACCTGGGTTCGAATCCTCACTCTGCCATGGAGCTCACAATGGTTTTCTGTCAGTATAGTCAAGCCCTTCTAGATTCTAATTGAGTTTTCAAGTGGGTGAAATTGTGCGTGGAAGTCTGCCTCACTGCATCTGCTCCCAGGCTCTTTATTTTTGTTTTGTGTTTGTGTTGCTTCGTTTGTGCCTAGAGAGAGGACTGTGAGGGTAAAATGAACTCCAGCCCAGGATATATCATCATTCCAAATCATTCGTTTGCTTTAGCAAAGAAGCGTTTATTGAAAAGCGATGGTAGATCAGGAACAACAGGATTGTTAAGAATGAAACTTACTACTGTGGTACAATGTAATAAACAAACTCAAAGATGACCACATCCAATGGGGCAACTTCCCGCGTGCGGGAAAACCAGGTACTTTGCCGCCCAGCCATCCTTGGGAACGAAACGGTCCATAGCATAAACATACTACAGTTCTCATGCCTACTAATTAAAGCAGTTCCACACTCCGTCAAACCTCCAGCTCGACCTTGGTGTTATCTAAGTACAAAGCAGACTGAGTAGACATGAAATGGAATGCACCTAACGAGCTCAGTCAAAGCAACAGGGATATGTAATCTGAAGCCTGGCAGCAGAAGCGTGGAGGGGGGGGGGGGACTCCAGCCGGAGTCTGCAGGGGCACACAGGAGTCCATGGCAGCTCGCTGACACCCAGGATATATCATCATTCCAAATCATTAAAAACAATTAAAGTCTTTTTCACATCAGCCAAAATGAATCTGACCAATGCTTCTCTTCCTTGCAGATGCCATAAGTTCCTTCCAGGATATAATGAACATCCAGATGCCTCCCGAGTCGGGAGAGCTCGTACCTCTGGACCCACCGAGCCTTTCTGCAAAGGAGTTTGTGATATACCAATACGGCATCATCATGCTGCAGTTCCTCAGGCCTCTTATTGGCGTAAGGGCTCAAAAAGTGGTGAAAGCCCATGCTGCAGAGTGGGAGAAAGAACAGCTAACGCAGGATCCAGCCAGACCAGCGAGCATCTTGAAATATCACAGCTTCTGTTTTAAAACGCACACAGCCAATGTTCCCTCTAAGCTGTGGAGTCTTGTGAGCAAAAATTCTACTTTGAGAGCTACTGGCGTTAAAGTGGTGAGTGAGCATTTTGGCTACTGCATGAATTAGTTTGCTCTGGAGCCCCATCCTTCCTGAGCTAAGACAAAAATCTGTGACCCATAGGCTAAAAAACTGTGAGCTGGCTCACACTAACTCAGCTTAGAGGGAACACTGCACACAGCTTGCAAGCTCCTATGTCAGGGGTCCCCAACCTGGTGCCTGTGGGCCTTTTTCCCAGCAAGGCTTCTGATTGGCCATTGGAGAACTGATAGGCTGTGCAGGTTTTTAAAATTGTTACTTTGGCGGTAGCTACCACCACGACATAAGAATCTTCAAATGTTTGACTGAAGGCAAGCTTTGGCGGCCATTTTGTGGCTGGCTCTGCCTCCTCTGGCAGCCATTTTGTGGCAGCCATTTTGTTGTTGCGCCCACCATGCCATGACAGAATTCCAAAGGTGCCTGCAGGCTCAAAAAGGTTGTGGATCCCTGGCCTATGATTTCAGAGTAAAACCTGAAAATGCATTGATTCCAGTGTTCCTGCTAAGCTGAGTTAGGGTGAGCTAGCTCACAGTTTTTTAGCCTCTGGCTCACACATTTTTGCCTTCGCTCAGGAAGGAGGGCTCCAGAGCAAACTGATTTATGCAGCAGCCAAATCGCTCGCTCACAATTTTAATGCCAAAGTAGAATTTTTGTTCACGAGACTCTACAGCTTAGAGGGAGCGTTGACTCCCGTTATTTTTTAATCGTTCCGGGTTGTCCACACACAGCACCGTTTTAGTCATTTGGTTTTATTTAACAGAGGGCTAGGGAACCCGCTTTTCAACAAAATGCTCCCAAAGTGAGAACCAAACAAACCAAAATTAAAATATAAAGTTATTCCATTTGGCTAATGCTACTTTTTCCCCCCTTCAGGGATGCCAACGAGACAATATGGGTGAAAACCCCAGGCTGAGGGGTGCACATCTTTCCTGTCATGCCCAGTTTACATCTCTCTCCCCTTGCAGACTTTATTTCTTACTCCTCACGCTCACTGTAGGATCCCAGGCCCAAACCGTCAGACAGAGAGGGGTGGGGCAGGCTGGAACATGGCATGGTAGGACAGGGCTCCCAATGGTCTCTTCCCTGGAGCCTTTTAAAGGCTTTGGCCAGGCCTGGAGCCTGCCCGGTGGCCTTCCTTTACCCATAAGCCCTAAGGGGGCGTGGCCAAGCCTGGGAGGGACCAATAAGACCTTCTGAATATTTCTCCCCCTTTATTCTCTTTCCCGCCCCCAGATTGCAGCTTCCCAACAGCTGACGGTCAGACAGCCAGTTGTCTAAGGGGTCAGCTGTTAGTGACTCTTAAAGGGCCAGCCACCATTGATCGGCTGGTTTGTGTAAGGATCTTTACAAGGTGCATCCGTGACCCTGTGAGAGGCTGAGAAGGAGGGGATCCTGGTGTAGTCTTTAGGTAAAGGTAAAGGTCTCCCTTGCTCGAAAGCCAGTCGAGTCCGACTCTAGGGTTGCGGTGCTCATCTCCGTTTCAAAGCCGAAGAGCCAGCGCTGTCCGAAGATGTTTCCGTGGTCATGTGGCCGGCATGACTAAACACCAAGGCGCACGGAACGCTGTTACCTTCCCACCGAAGTGGTACCTATTTATCTACTTGCAATTTCTTGCTTTCGAACTGCTAGGTTGGCAGGAGGTGGAACTAGAGACGGGAGCTCACTCCGTCATGCAGCAACTCGGGTCTCGAACTGCTGAACTACTGACCTTCCACAGCCTGCAGTTCAGCGTCTTAACCCCTTGAGCCACCGCAGCTCCTGGTGTAGTCTTTGCCACTCCCCTAATGTACAGATACACTTTTCTGTAAGTTTCCACCATTCTGCATGCTTCCAAATTACCCCCTGGAAATCTCAAGCAATATTGAGCAGCTTGTCTTGGCTGGGATTTCATTTCAGTACTTAATGAAGGGAGTGATCGAACTGGAGGGATGTTGTGGTGTTCCTGATTCCTGGAGAGTTTGCTTCCTTCCGACCTTCCAGATCTGCAACGGTGTTTCTTTCTTTAGGCTCCAGAGATTGAATTGTGCATCGCCTCCAGCATTCCTCCTAGCAACGCCCCAGGAAATGCCTTCCGGAA
>NW_015174966.1:85983-93894 GCF_001447785.1 Gekko japonicus | reverse complement strand
GAACTCCAAGGCAGATAGTTGGTCCATTTAGCTCACTCCAGCAGAGGCACATTTCTAAGGCACTGGAGGATTTCCTGACACTTGAGGAGTTTTAACTGGAGGGGCTCGGGGTTGACCCTTCTGCATACCAAGCAGGTTCAAATAGTCAGGAGAGAAAGAAACAAGTGCTTCAAATTAAGAGGCAGAGAGGGCTGCATATAGCTTGAACAGATATGAAGCTCCCATCTACCCATAGAGGCCATTCATCAGTCTCGCTCTGTACTGTCTGCACTAGCTGAATCTTGTACGAAGCTGCCGTACAGGGAATCAGACCCTTGCTCCGTCAATGCCAGTATTGTCTACCCAGACTGACTGTGGCTCTCCAGGGTCTCAGGCAGAGGTCCTTCACATCACCGACCGCCTGGTCTTTTTATGCCAGGGATGCTGGAGATTGAACCTGGGACCTTCTGCAGTCAAGGCAGAGGCTCTACCACTGAGCCACAGCCCCTCCTGTCCCCCCACCTCTCCCTCCCCCATCCCCATCCAGCCAAGAAGGGCTTCTCTGGAACACCAAATGCAGAGGGCACAAGGTTAGGAGTTAGAAGGGGAAAGAGAGCACGAAACTGACGTAAGATTTGCATTTATTACGTACTGCTAAGTGAATACTAAGCTTGGAGAAATGATGGCTTTGGGGTGACATGATCGAGGTTTACAAGGTCATGCGTGGGACAGAGCAGGTGGAGAAAGAAGTTCTTTTCTCCCTTTCTCACAATACAAGAACTCTCGTGGGCACTCAATGCAATTGCTGAGCAGTCGGGTTAGAACGGATAAAAGGAAGTCCTTCTTCACCCAAAGAGTGATGAACACATGGAATTCACGGCCACAGGAGGTGGTGGCAGCTACAAGCATGGATGGCTTCAAGAGGGAATTAGATAAGCATATGGAGCAGAGGTCCAACAGTGGCTATTAGCCACAAGGTATAGATAGGAACTCTCAGTCTGGGACAAGGGATGCTCTGTCTTCTTGGTGCTTGGGGGGGGCAACAGTGGGAGGGCTTCTAGTGTCCTGGCCCCACTGCTGGACCTCCTGATGGCACCTGGTATTTATGGCCACTGTGTGACAGAGTGTTGGACTGGATGGGCCATTGGCCTGATCCAGCATTGGCTTCTCTTATGTTCTCTTGTTTCTTATGTTAATACAACAAGTGGGATGACCACTATAAAAACATTAATGCACAATAGACCAAGTACTGGAATATATCTCAATTGTACTGGTACGTTTAACCGACTGCAGTTGAGTTTTTATTTGGTGGTGGTGATTATTATAACCTAAACTTTAAATAGTTATTTTTTTAAAAAAAAAGAAGGGAAAAGAGAGGGAGGTGACGGAGACCTTTGAAAGGCAGAAGACTAAATCTGCGGCACTCCAAGTTCCGCATCAGCCACTGTCTGGCCTTTCCCCTCGGCAGCCTCCCGGCCACAAACTCTTCGTTCTGCAGAAGGGCCTCAGCTGCGTGGGCAGCTTCATCCTCCTCCTCGTGCACTGCCTGGCCCACATCGCTGCCGGCGACCTCAGCCAAGATTCCAACCCGGCTTTTCGGAGACTCTTTCACCAGGTATGTGATCCTCCGTGCTGCTAATCTATAAGTGCTGAAATAGCACTTCCAAGGCATGGCCGTAAAAGGCTGCAGCGCCCTGGGTGAGACCGCCAAAGAGAGTGCATGCTTCTGGTACCTTCGGCCCACATCGGAACGGGCGGCGTCTGCCAGCAACAGCCAAGGATGGGGATCAAAAGCTGTTCGTTCTGTCCCTGAGTCCACGAGGATCTCCCTTCAATAGTATACAGGGCCGGCTCCAGCTTATTTTGCACCCTAGGCAAGGATCCTTTCTGCCCCCCCCCCACCGTGCACCCACCAATTTTAAAAAATAAATGCATTTTAAGAAGAATGAAAAACACAAATAATTAAGAAACTCCCAGAGTACAGGGCCGGGTGCAGTTTGGTGCCCCTAAGGGCCATCCCGCTCTAGGCAATCGCCTAATTCGCCTAGTGAGTGAGCCGACCCTGGTTGTGTACTGGAAGGAAGGAAGACTCAGTGATTCAGCATAGTGATCAGCTCGGTTTATTGGCACACGTACACACCAGTGTTCCCTCTAAGGTGAGTTAGTGTGAGCTAGCTCACGGGTTTTTAGCCTCTGGCTCACACATTTTTGTCTTAGCTCAGGAAGGAGGGCTCCAGAGCAAACTAATTGATGCAGCAGCCAAATCGCTCGCTCACAACTTTAATGGCAGGAGCTCACAAAGTAGAATTTTTGCTCACAAGACTCCACAGCTTAGAGGGAACACTGGCACACACAACAGCAACAACTAGCTCACAAGGCCCTTATTTATGGGTCCCCTAGCCCGTTCCCCTCTTCCTACTAGTGGGTTTGAGTTTCCCTCCAGGGATCCCATTGGTGTATCTAGGGTCCTTGGTCCCTTTGTTATTCGGGACCAAGCTTGGACTAAGGCGCTGGCTACATAGTGACGCTCAGCGGACGCAACAAGTAGGGTTGCCAACCTCCAGGTGGGGGCTGGAGACCTACAGGAATTGCTTATTTATTATTTATTTATTTAAAACGTTTATTCCCCTTCTCCTGGAGAAAATGGCTGCTTTGGAAGGGGGACGGCATGGCATCACACCTTACCAAGGTCCCTCCCCCACCCTAAACCTCGCTCTCCCAAGCGCCACCCTCAAATCTCCAGGTATTTCTGAACCTGGAGCTGGCAACCCTACTGTGCCTACAGGGGCACAGCCCCTTCCAAACACCTGAGCAGTGCTCCCTCTAAGCTGATTTAGTGTGAGCTAGCTCACAGTTTTTTAGCCTCCGGCTCACACATTTATTTATTTTTTGCCTTAGCTCAGCAAGGACGGCTCCAGAGCAAACTAATTTATGCAGCAGCCAAATCGCTCGCTCACCGCTTTAATGCCAGTAGCCCACAAAATAGAATGTTTGCTCACGGCACTCCACAGCTTAGAGGGAGCATTGCACCTGAGTGCCGGAATTTTTGAAATCCAGACTGTTGAACTGCAACTCCAGATTCCCACTCACAATACAACATTGCCCTCCCCCCCCAAGGAGCCCCAATCTGCACCCGTTTCAGTGGATTATATCCTACCACCCCACTCAGGTGATGGTGGTGTTTTCCTCCAGTGTAAGAGGCTCTTTCGAGTGGGATACAACCCCGCTATCCAGATTAACTCTCCAGACATTCAAAGGCCATTCAGGAATTGACCCCTGTCCTTCAAACTGCTTCCTAATTGGATACGGGTGAGTTGGGGGGGGTCCCAACTATCCTTGCCTGCAGCAAACTGCAACAGCCAATCCATATGCAAAAGAACCTCCTCAGGAAAGTTCCTCCATTAGCATGTCACAGCCTGGGGGACTCCTACACGATAACGACTCAGCCCCGCCCCACCTTCCTGAGTAGAGATAAATTACCTGCCTACCATTTTCCTTCTCACCTTGACACAGAGAGTACTCCATCTTTCTGTGTTATACCTCTGAGGATGCCAGTCACAGCTGCTGGTGAAACGTCAGGTCCTACAATACCAAAAAATCTACAACCAATAAAAATCTGACATACCTGTTGGATATTGTAACTGTGCATGCTAGAGGATCAGGGAGGGAAAGGGTTAAGAGAATTCTGTCACTGGGGGACACTCAGCAGTTGGCCCCACCCTCTCACGGGTTAAATGTCGAGCCTCTTCGCCCGTTACTTGCCTACTGTTTCATCTTATATAGGACCGCTCTCCTTCTCTTTCTTACCTGGGCTTGGAACTGTAGCAAATTAACCTTTCTGAAGTTAAACTGTTCATAATAAGTCAAATGTACCCACATGAATATGTCACGTATTGCGCTTCTGTTTTTGTAAGTAAAATTTCTTTCTCTCGTTCTCATTGGAGTCAGGTCATCTTTGGCCCCGGTCACACCAGGGGGAAAGGCACGGCTGAAGTGCGGCTTTTTAGAACCGCATCAAAAGAGAAATGCAGCTGCGGGATCAAACAGATCCCCCCAGCCGCCGCGCAGTTCCTCCCCAGCATGATCAGATGCCAGGGGGAAGCCACAGACCGGAGAGCGAGGCGAGGCCGCTGCGCATGTGTGTGCATGCACAGTTCGGCAGGACCTCGCATGCTGCAGGAGAGACGGGCGCGTCGGCAATCAGACGCCCGCTCGTGCTGCGCGGCAACCAGTAGGTAGTGCTGTTTTGCTACTACCTTTTTGAGCCGCGTCTTCGCCCAGAAGGGACGGATCGGGGACGGGTGCCAGGGGGAAGCCACGGACCGGAGAGCGAGGCAAGCCCGCTGCGCATGCTTCCCAGATGTTGCAGTATGATCGCACCCGCTTGATGCGCCCCCCGATCCGTCCCTCCCGCGGGGCAAATCCTCCCGTGTGACCGGGGCCTTTGTAACTTGTTTGGACAGCATTTTCCCCTTATCCAGGAAACGAAGGTAACCACCTTGGCAGTTATTCTCCTCACCTGCTTTCCCCCATTTTCTCTTTCACACTCTGTATTCAATCTTTGCTATCTCGGACAAATGTGTGCACTCTCTTTTTTTTTAACGCATCTATTATATAATTTATTTATGTGATGGTCGCCTTTCTCTTGGCCTCTCAGGCGCTCAAGGCCTGCCTGGGTGAAATGTTCTCTCTTCGGCTCCAGACGTCAGCAGTTCTGGAAGACAGTAAATCTGCCGTGAGGGTTATAAGCGAGGCTTTCTTGAAGGGAGAGGAGATCACAGATGAGAAGATCAATCTCCTCTCAGACCTCTTTGGTGCCGAGATGAAGACTTCGGAGGAGGTAATGCCTCAGAGGCACTCAACTAGGCCTGCCTGATTTCCAGGTGTCACACAAATCATTGGCAGGGAATTGGGGGGGGGGTTATAATCTGACTTTAAGCTCACAGCTCCTATGTAGCTGCCCAGGTTAATGCCCATACTTCAAATCTGGGGGACCAATTAGTTCCCAGTAGCTATTTTTGAA
The DNA here is from genome assembly GCF_001447785.1 of Gekko japonicus. Lineage (NCBI taxonomy): Eukaryota > Metazoa > Chordata > Lepidosauria > Squamata > Gekkonidae > Gekko > Gekko japonicus. Next base: position 88,892 of record NW_015174966.1, on the reverse strand, counting down.
TGCTAGGACTGAATTCTAGACCATGTGAAAAAGAGCGCCTTTAAGCATGTGCAGAGTTCTTTACCTTTAGGGACTGGGGATTCCAGTCTGGTTTCAGCTGCCGTTCCTCCTAGGGTTGCCAAGTGAATTTGTCTTACCGGCGGGGGAGCCTTGGCGGGCTCTGGGAGCCATCCCTCAATGTGCGTGTGCACAAAGCACGTGCGCGCCACTAGCACATCACCAGAAGTGACGCGCGACATCGATCACGTTGAAGGCGTGGCCCCGATCGTCGGAGGGAAAACCATAGAGTTTTCCCTCCGACGATCAGGGCCACGCCCCCAACGTGATTGACGTGGTTGCGTCACCTCTGGTGAAGCAGCCACGCTGCGCTTCGGGGGGCGGAGTTCCCCCCGGGGCCCGATTCCACGGTGGCGGAAATTGGGCCTCTGAAGTGGGGGTTTACCCGTCCCCCGCCCCGACTTGGCAGCCCTAGTTCCTCCTCTTTTCACAAGTCAACCTAAATGCAACATCTCACACATTTTTCTCACCCTGTGTGATGTAGGTGACTTCCAGAAATGTGCTACAGGCTGAGTTCATTTTAACCGTTCAATTTACTTAGACCAGGGGGTCCACACACTTTTTGAGCCTGTGGTCAGTTTTGGGATTCTGACGTGGCCTGGTAAGCATAGTCACAAAATGGCTGCCACAGAAGGCGGAGTCAGCCGCAAAATGGCAGTGAAGATCCTTGTGTTGTGGTGGCAGCTGCTGCCAGTGAAACATTTTTAACAATCTGCACAGCCAATCAAATCTCTAATGGCCAATCAGGAGCCTTGCTGGGCAAAAGCCCAGTCTGGCCCCTCCCACTCTCTATAAACACTTGTTGGGCACCAGGAAATGTGTTGGTGGGTACCATTGTGCCCATGGGCACCACATTGGGGACCCCTGACCTAGTTGACTAAGGGGGCACGAATACCAGCTTTTCCCCAGGAGACTGTTTGCCCCGCCCCAATTTCTAATAGGTGTGCTTAAGATACACAATTAACATTCATATAACACTTCCTAAAGTACACACCAGCATGGAGCCAGTCTGGTATAGCTGGCTGTGTTGGACTAGAACCTGAGTTCGAATCTCCTCTTAGCCATGACCCTCATTGGAGGACTTTGGGTCAGTCCTCTCTGCCGGAACTACCCCACGGAGTCGCTGTAAGGAGGACCAAATGGGGAAATTACTGTTTTCAGTCCTGAGCTCTTGGGAGGCGGAATAGCGTAAAACATAAAAACCTTTGTCATCATTACAACAACCCTTTGTTCTTCGACCTACCCTGCAGAGGCTTGAGAGTGAGAGAGAATGTGTCTCCCCTAAGACTCTTAGGTAAGGTTTGAACCTGGGACTTCCGGCGCAGCAACCTTAGCTACCCTACTGCTGCGGTCTGTTTGTTTCTTTCATTTGCACCCCACATTTCTCCCCAGTGGGGAACTAAAGCGGCTTACATCATTCGCCTCTCCTCCATTTTATCCTTAGCAGGGCTCTTTTTGTAGAAAAAGCCCAGCAGGAACTCATTAGCATAATAGGCCACACCCAACAGCAGAAACCCATTAGCCTATTAGGCCACACCCCTGACAGCACAGCTCATTAGCACATTAGGCCTCACCCCCATGTTACCAGAAGTGTGGTTATCCAGCCAGACCTACCTTTTGCTTGTTATTCTGTTTACCTTGTTTGTTGTCAAAACCCAGGGCCTTTTTTTGTAGCAGGAACTCCTTTGTATGTTAGGCCACACACCCCTAACGTAGCCAATCCTAATGAGTTTCTGCTGTTGGGTGTGGCCTATTATGCTAATGAGTTACTGCTGGGCGTGGCCAACTTGGGAGCCAGCCGGAACTCCGTTCCTGTGCGTTCCTGCCCCAAAATAGCCCTGATCCTCACAACAACCCTGTGAGGTAGGTTAGGCTGAGAGAGTGTGACTGGCCCAAGGTCACCCAGCAGGCTTCCATGGCACGAGTGGGGATTAAAACCCGGGTCTCCCAGAAACTAGTCCTTAACCACTATACCACACCTGCTCTCAGTTCAGAATGTTCAGTCATGAAGGTGACCAGCGTCTCGGTGCCCTAGGGTTTGCCAGCCTCCAGCTGGCACCTGGAGACCTCCCGCTTTTACAACTGATCTCCAGTGGACAGAGATCAGCTCCCCTGGAGAAAATGGCTGCTTTGAAGGGTGGACTCTACGCCATTGTTCCCTGCCAAGGCCCCTCCCCTCCCCAAACCCCGCCCTCTCCAGGCTCCACCCCCAAAGTTTCCAGGTATTTTCCAACCCAGACCTGGCAACCCTACAGTGCCCTACACCTCTTTGGAGGGTGCCCTCAGCTCCCTCCAAGAGACTCTCATTTCCTAGAAATGCAAGCAGTGGAGAACTCTGGGAAATCCTCCAGTGACTTCGCTAAACACGCCCCCTTGGTAGGGCACAGAAACAGAGTTTGTGTGCACGGCTGTGAGGTTCCCAGACCAAAACATCTGGCAGCCTCTTCCTTGGCCCTAAAGGTAAAGGTTCCCTTGCTCGAAAGCCAGTCGAATCCGACTCTAGGGTTGCGGTGCTCATCTCCGTTTCCAAGCCGAAGAACCAGCGCTGTCCAAAGACATTTCCGTGGTCATGTGGCCGGCATGAGTAAACACCAAGGCGCACGAAACGCTGTTCGCTTCCCACCGAAGTGGTACCTATTTATCTACTTGCAATTTCTTGCTTTCGAATTGCTAGGTTGGCAGGAGCTGGAACTAGAGACAGGAGCTCACTCCGTCATGCAGCAACTCGGGTCTCGAACTGCTGAACTACAGACCTTCCACAGCCTGCAGTTCAGCATCTTAACCACTTGAGCCACCGCAGCCTCTTCCTTGGCCCTAGGGTTGCCAAATTCCTGGTGGTGCCTTGAGATCTC
>NW_015174966.1:82897-85895 GCF_001447785.1 Gekko japonicus | reverse complement strand
CCCCGCTGAGCTCCCTCTTCTGCCTCTCCTGCCTTCCCCGGGGTTCACTCCCAAATCCCCAGGAATTTCCCAGTCCAGAGTTGGTAGCCCTACTTGGCCCATATAACGGCCACTGCCACCACCCCAAGACCTGCCCTCAGTAATGCTCAACGTTCCTTCTTGTGTGCATGTGCGGTCTGATACCCGGAGCAGCACACGGGCTCCCAGCTGCACCCCGAAATGGAGGACCTGCTCAAAGGCAAACTGTCCGAGAAGGAAGTGGAATGTCACTCCTGCATCTTCTCTGAGGGTCAGAAGACCACGGCAACGAGGTGAGAATTGTGAGAAGAACCAGGTGGCGATGGTGATAAGAACATAAGGAGAGTCCTGCTGGATCAGACCAGTGAGGGTCCATCTGGTCCAGCATCCTGTCTCCCACAGTGGCCAAAGAAGAAAAAAGGGAAAAAACGGAACCTAAACCTAGAATTCAGAACCTAAAAAGGTTAGTCAGGAATAGAAAAGGGCCAACTCTAAAAATCTAATCATAAAATATACAAAAATATATATGTGTGGTTTATTCAACATAAATTAAAATAACAAACAAGGGCCCATTTATACCTCATATAAAAGGGCCCATTTATACCTCACAGTGGCCAATCAGTTCATCTGGAGGACCAACCACAGGGCATAGAAGCCGAGGCCTTCCCTGATAAGAACATCAGAAGAGCCCTGCTGGATCAGACCAGGGAGGGTCCATCTGGTCCAGCATCCTGTCTCCCACAGTGGCCAACCAGTTCCGCTGGAGGGCCAACAACAAGGCATAGAGGCCAAAGCCTTCCCTTGATGTTGCCTCCTGGCTCTGGGATTCAGAGGATTAGTACCTCTGAATGTGGAGGTTCCCCTCAGTCACCATGGCTAGGAGCCACCGATAGACCTCTCCTCCATGAGTCTATCTAATCCCCTTTTAAAGCTGTTCACTCCTGTGGTCGTCACGACAGCCTCCGGCAGCAAATTCTACATTTGAATCACTCTCTGTGCAACGTAGTATTTCCTTGTTTTGTCCATCCTGAACCTACTGCCCATCCGCTTCATCAGACACCCTTGATTTCGAGCGTTTTGGGAAAGGGAGAAAAAATTGTCTTGGTCAACTCTCTCCACCCTGCGGATAGTCTTATTTATTTCTTTATATTTATTTATAATATCAATGTATAGCCCACCCTCCCCGCAACGCAGGCTCAGGGCGGCTCACAGACAGGCAAAGCCAACACATAAAACAGATTAAAACCATATAAAAACATCACTACTATGTAAGACATAATTACAACCAGGGCTCTTTTTGTAGAAAAAGCCCAGCAGGAACTCATTAGCATAATAGGCCACACCCAACAGCAGAAACCCATTAGCCTATTAGGCCACACCCCTGACAGCACAGCTCATTCGCATATTAGGCCGCACCCCCATGTTACCAGAAGTGTGGTCATCCAGCCACACCCACCTTTTGCTTCTTATTCTGTTTACCTTGTTTGTTGTCAAAACCCAGGGCCTTTTTTGTAGCAGGAACTCCTTTGCATGTTAGGCCACACACCCCTCATGTAGCCAATCCTAATGAGTTCCTGATGTTGGGTGTGGCCTATTATGCTAATGAGTTCCTGCTGGGCGTGGCCAACTCGGGAGCCAGCCGGAACTCCGTTCCTGTGCGTTCCTGCCCAAAAATAGCCCTGATTACAACCTATTAAGTGCTCTAGATGTTCAAACGAGATCTTCCATAAAGATGGCATCTCGAAGATGGTACACCCAATCAGTGCTGCTAGTTCCATGTGGCGCTGTTGTTCTCTCTTCCTGTCAGCTATGCTGCCATGAAGGTTGGGGAGCTCCGTCTGTGTCTAGTTAATTGCTACTGTACAAAGGCCAGTCTTGAACTGGGGTCTTCCCAGCTCAGCCTGTTTCCTCTCTGGAGTGGAGTCAGGATTCAGCCACTGAGACTTGGCTTGTGCTTCCATTGACTTAGCTCGGTGGCCGGAAGCTGCCCTCACGCCATCGCCAAAGCTGCGGAAGACAGGCTGAAGGCGCTAACGGGGCAGCTGGTGAAGGTCCTGGAGAAGGAGCAGCATGTTCTGAGGCGGGCGGCTCGTGAGGATCAGATGTTCGACGAGCTGGAGGAGGTCAGCTTGGAGAAGGACTCTTTGTTGAGGGAGATTGAAGAGTTGGAAGGGAAGGGGCCCAAGGGCAGAGAGAGGCTGGAATGAGCCGCTGTGGGTGAACAGCTCAAAAGGGTGGAGAGGAGCATTTTCTACAAGAGCCCTCCGGGGTCAGAACAGTGAGGGTCCATCTTACCCAGCATCTTGTCTCACACAATGGCCAACCAGTTCCTCTGGAGGGCCAACAACAGGGCATAGAGGCCGAGGCCTTCCCCTGAGAAGAACCTCAGAAGAGCCCTGCTGGATCAAACCAGTGGCCCATCTAGTCCAGCATCCTGTCTCACACAGTGGCCAACCAGTCCCTCTGGAGGGCCAACAACAGGGCATAGAGAGTGAGGTCATTTCCTGATAAGAACATCAGAAGAGCCCTGCTGGATCAGACCAGCGGTGGTCCATCTAGTCCAACGTTCACCCAGTGGCCAACCAGCTGCCCTAGAGGGTGGACAAACAGGGCACAGAGGCCAAGGCCTTCCGCTGATGTTGCCTCTTAGCACTGGTTTCCAGAGGCTGACTGTCTCTAGACGTGGAAGTTCCCTTCAGTCATATCTGGAAGCCACTGATGGCCCTCTACTCCATGAATTTATCTATCCCCCTTTTAAAGCCATCTATGTGGGTGGCTCTCTCTCTACATCTGCTGCCGGTGAAGCCCCAGAATTCAACTACTCATTGAATGAAGGAGGACATCTCTGTCTGCCCTCAGTCCGCTGCCCACCAGCTTCATAAGAACATCAAAAGACCCCTGCTGGATCAGACCAGTGAGGGTCCATCTAGTCTAGCATCCTGTCTCACACAGTAGCCAACCAGTTCCTCTGGAGGGCCAA
>NW_015174966.1:57812-82768 GCF_001447785.1 Gekko japonicus | reverse complement strand
CTAGCATCCTGCCTCACACAGTGGCCAACCAGTTCCTCCAGAGGTCCAGCAACAGGGCACAGAGGCTGAGGCCTTCATAAGAACATCAAAAGACCCCTGCTGGATCAGACCAGTGAGGGTCCATCTAGTCTAGCATCCTGTCTCACACAGTAGCCAACCGGTTCCTCTGGACAGCCAACAACAGGGCAGAGAGACCGAGGCCTTCCCCTGATCAGAACACCAGAAGAGCCCTGCTGGATCAGACCAGTGAGGGTCCATCTAGTCTAGCATCCTGTCTCACACAGTAGCCAACCGGTTCCTCTGGACAGCCAACAACAGGGCAGAGAGACCGAGGCCTTCCCCTGATCAGAACACCAGAAGAGCCCTGCTGGATCAGACCAGTGAGGGTCCATCTCATCTAGCCTCCTGTTTCACACAGGGGCCAGTCAGTTCCTCTGGAGGGCCAAAAACAGGGCACAACGGCCGAGGCCTTCCCCTGATAAGAACCTAAGAAGAGCACTGCTGGATCAGACCAGTACTCCATCTTGTCCAGCATTCTGTCTCGTACAGTGGCCAACAGGTCATAGAGGCCGAGGCCTTCCCCTGATGTTGCCTCCTGGCTCTGGGATTCAGAGCTCAACCCCCAGCCTCTCCAGCCTCCACCCCCAAAATCCCCAGGTATTTCCCAACCCAGAGCTGGAAATCCTAGAAGATTCCCTTGTACCTCCAAGGCAGACCTTTCCTTCCATCTCACATCATCGGTGTCCTTGCTCTGAGTCACAATAAAACATTCATTCCAAAAAAATGACTGCTTTCATTTCTATCTGTGCACCTGTGGTTAGAACCCATCTCTGACCCTGTTCTCAGGTGATGTGTGCCACATCTTGACAGTTGCGCAGCAAGGAGGGGAGGGGAGGGGACTGGAGGGGGCTTGTGGGTCCAGAGACAGGAATCGCCAGTTCTCAATGACGGTCACAAACAAACCAGATAAAGCAAAGAATAGAGGGAACAATTTGTCCCTGCCCCCCCCCCAGCATCTGGTATTCTGAGGTACACTGCCTTTCAACAAGGAGGTTCCATTTTGCTGCTTATGGTTAACAGCTGTTGACAGGCTTGTTATCCAAGCCTTTGACAAACACCCTCTGTAAGAGAGAAAAGAAAAAGAGTCAGCCCAGTCAGATCAATGGGGCATCTAGTCCAGGGGTGTCGAACTCATTAGGCAATGGCAATCCACCTCTGAACACCTGTTGTCTGCAAAACCCTATGGGGTCGCCATTTGTCAGCTGTGACTTATCGGCACTTTCCACCACCACTGTGATGTTTTATGAGAGCCAGTTTGGAGTAGTGGTTAAGTGCGCGAACTCTAATCTGGGAGAACCGGGTTTGATTCCCCACTCCTCCACTTGCACCTGCTGGGTGACCTTGGGCAAGCCATAGTTCCCTCAGAGCTGTTCTTGAAAAAGAGCAGATCACTCAGAGCTCTCTCAGCCCCGCCTGCCTAACAGGGTGTCCGTTGTGGGGAGGGGAAGGGAAAGGAGTTTGTAAGCCGTTCTGAGACACCTTTGGGTAGTGAAGGGTGGGGTATAAATCCAATCTCTTCTCTTCTTCTTTTACCTCACAGGGTGTCTGTTGTGGGGAGGGGAAGGGAAAGGAGACTGTAAGCCGCTCTGAGACACCTTCGAGTAGTGAAGGGCAGGGTATAAACCCAATCTCTTCCTCTCTTCCTATTTTATTTATGTTATTCATAGTCCGCCTTCCTCACAGGGGCGCAAGGCGGATGACACGGAGTGAGCCAGTAAATCACCAAAAACGGAGCATGCAACAGCTAGCGCAGCGGGATTTTAGAAGCCTGCAGCCTCCAGGAAGAACCGAAGCCAGGCGTAAGGACTCACATGACACATTAAGCGGTACAGACCGCAGTCCCTGACCATTTATCCATGTAGTTTGTAAAACCATTTTGTGCATTGCAGTCCCATTACCTGGGCAGAAAAGCCCTCTTGAATAGTTCAGTTTTGCATAGTATGCAGACAGCCAGAAGCGTGGGAGATTTCCCGACCTCCTTGGGTTCCTATTTAAAATGGGGTGGGTCCCCCCCCCTCAATGCACATTACTTTTACACTAACTTACAGTGACCCTTGCCTGCCAAGTATTGGGTTAAATGTAAAAAAGACCCATTTGTCTTGGAAGCACAGAAGCTTTATACCAGGAGTGTCAAACATGCGGCTCGGGGGCCAGATCAGGCCCCCAGAGGGCTTCCATCTGGCCCGCAGTGGAAATGGCCATCTTCTGCTTCCAGTTCTGCTGCTGCATCATAGCTTGCTTCGCCAGACTCTCTCAATCGCTCAGCTATTTCACGTTTTAACCTGGGTCCTAGACTCAGAACTCTGAGCATGAGATTTCTGTGGTGAATCCCAATAAATCAAAACTAGGTTTGCAGCTTACAGAGCTAATGTTTTAAGCATGTTTTTATTGTAAGTAACAAAAAACCTCTTTGTGTTTGTGTCCTTTATAAAGAAGAAGAAGAAGAGTAGAGATTGGATTTATACCCCGCCCTTCACTACCCAGACCCGCAGTGTAAATGGCCATCTTCTGCTTCCAGTTCTGCTGCTGCATCATAGCTTGCTTCGCCAGACTCTCTCAATCGCTCAGCTATTTCACGTTTTAACCTGGGTCCTAGACTCAGAACTCTGAGCATGAGATTTCTGTGGTGAATCCCAATAAATCAAAACTAGGTTTGCAGCTTACAGAGCTAATGTTTTAAGCATGTTTTTATTGTAAGTAACAAAAAACCTCTTTGTGTTTGTGTCCTTTATAAAGAAGAAGAAGAAGAGTAGAGATTGGATTTATACCCCGCCCTTCACTACCCAAAGGAGTCTCAGAGCGGTTTAGCAACTCCTTTCCCTTCCCTTCCCCACAACAGACACCCTGTGAGGTAGGTGGGGCTGAGAGAGCTCTGACAGAAACTGCTCTTTTTCAAGGACAGCTCTTATCAGGACTATGGCTTGCCTAAGGTCATCCAGCAGGTGCAAGTTGGAGGAGTGGGGAATCAAATCCGGTTCTCCCAGATTAGAGTCCGCGCACCTAATGTGCAGTCCCTCAGAAGCGGGGGCCCCCAGCAGGAAGGAAAGTTCTCAGGGCCTCCCTCCTCGCCATCTGAGAGGAGAAACCAGCTTCAGTTCAAAGACAGACGGTCTGGGGGCTGACCGCCTCCAGAAGAAGTGATTTCCATCAATGGAGGGCCCACACCAGACAAAAACGTCTTCAGCTGAGGCCTTTCAACACTCCAGTCCTTGGAGAGACACTCATGAAGCTACCTTATACTGAATCAGAACATCGGTCTATCGAGGTCAGTATTGTCTACTCAGACTGGCAGCAGCTCTCCAGGGTCTCAGGCAGAGGTCTTTCACATCTCCTACTGTCTGGTCCTTTCCACTGGAGATGCCGGGGATTGAACCTGGGACCTTCTGCATGCCAAGCAGATGCTCTGCCACTGAGCCACAGCCCCTGTTTACAGCTCTCCAGGGTCTCAGGCAGAGGTCTTTCACATCTCCTACTGTCTGGTCCTTTCCACTGGAGATGCCGGGGATTGAACCTGGGACCTTCTGCATGCCAAGCAGGTACTCCACCAGCGATTCACAGCCCCACAATGATTCACAAATGACATGGAGAGACAAATGACGACTGAGAGGTGATATGATAACCTTCTTTAAGTCCTTGAAGGACTGTCACATGGAGGATGATGTGGGGTTGTTTTCTGTTGCCCCAGAAGGTCGGACCAGAACCAACGGATTGAAATTAAATCAGAAGAGTTTTCGGGTAAACATTCAGAAGAACTTCCTGACAGAGCAGTTCCACAGTGGAACAGGCTTCCCAGGGAGGTGGTGGGTTCTCCTTCTCTGGAGTTTTTCATACAGAGGCTAGATGGCCATCTGACAGCAGTGCTGATTCTGGGAACTTGGGCAGATCATGAGAAGGGATGGCAGGAAGGGTTGGATCAGCACTTAGTTCTTGTGGCCCTTTCTTACACCCCCATGGAAATGCTGATCGCTACTTTGGGGTCAGGAACAGCGTTCCCTCTAAGCTGAGTTAGTGTGAGCTAGCCCACAGTTTCTTAGCCTCCGGCTCTACGTTTTTGTCTCAGCTCACGAAGGATGGCTCCAGAGCAGACTAATTTATGCAGCAGCCAAATGGCTCGCTCACAACTTTAATGCCAGAAGCTCACAAAGTAGAGTTTTTGCTCACAAGACTCCACAGCTCAGAGGAAGCCTTAGTCAGGAAGCAATTTTTCTCCAGGGCAGTTTGGCCGGGCATCCTGGAGGAGGGGGGGTTGGCCATCTTCTGGGCAGGGAGCAGGGGTCACTGGGCGTGTAGAGGGGGAAGACATTTGTGAATTCCCTGCATTGTGCAGGGGGTTGGACTAGATGACCCTGGAGGTCCCTCCGAACTCTATGATTCTCTGATTCTCTCGGATCCTCAGCCTCATGCTCCACTCCCTACCCAGTTTTTTTTCCTTCCAGTCTCTCCTCCACACACTCCTCCCGAGATGCAACTTGAGAAGTTTCATTACTCCACCCAACAGCATCTATCCCCAGAGCTCTCCACGCCATCTTTGCATTCTGCCTGAACTTTGCCCCAGCCAAGAAGATCCACTCCAGACACCCGGAGAAATGACTGATGTAGCAAAAAGAGCATTGGCGTCTAGATGACCTCTTCTGCTGCTGAACTGCCTGGTCTCCGTTTGCAGGAATTTCACTTCTGAAGCTCCGTGGAGCCGCGGGCCCTCTCCATTAAGTAACGATCCATTTGCACAGCAGCCCACCCCACACACACACACACGCCAAGCCCCGCTTTAATGCATTTGTTATTGCCTCCATTTGAATCCGCCAAACGTCTCTAGCATTGTGTCAGTACAGCAGAATTTATATCTCGACAGCCTGCCAACCAAGCGGCTGGGGCTCTGTGTTGATTTAAATAAGGAGCTTTACATTGGCCTTTTACTTGCCAAGAGACAGGGGTGGGGGGTGGGGGGGAGGCCTTCCAAGAAAGGCTTTTACACCTCAGTACCTCCAGGAATAGTTACAGCCAGTTCACTACGCAGAGTCTGGTTCCAGCAGGGCTTAGCAGAATTAGAGATCCAAGTCAATACGGAGCATGAGCTGCTACTCCACTGGGTCGTTAGACTCCCCACCGCTAATGCAGCATCAAGGAAACGATTATCCACCAGGCCTGGTATGCTGTGGAATAATAAAGAGGAATAATAAAGAGGAAATTCAGTCTAACTTGCTACCTCCCTGCTAAAGACAGGGTTCTGTTCCAGTCAGCGGTTGCTCTGAGATCGCTGAAAAGATCTGCTGGATTCGAATCCAGGAGCCCCTTAGAAACTGTGGCAGAATGGGCCTGCTTTGGCCTGCCATCCCTATTCCACCCTGCCGTCCAAAGTTTTCATAACACCTCCAGAGGCTTTTCTTTCCCACCAACACCACCTGTCCTTTGCAGGAATCGCCCACTGGGAGAATCAGGAGTCCCAGCTTCCCTTCCAAGTTCTGGGAGCTTGCCTCTGTGTCTTCTGCTGCCCAGCGCCTGGTCACCATGGGGATGGTTTACTGCCTTGGGCACCCTTGGGAAAATAGTCACCGCCCCACTGCTTGCCTTCCCCCTGGCACTCGTATTAAAACAGTGTGCCCAAGATAGAGGAGGTCTACGTGGTACAGAGAACCACTACCAGCATCAAAAGTTATAAGGTATTAAGAAGAAAATATCCACAAGCATACCGCTGACTTATGACAACCCCTGGGGTTTCAAGGCAAGAGACATTCAGAGGTGGTTTGCCACTTCCTGCCTCTGTGTAGTAATCCTGGGTTTCATGGTGGTCTCTCATCCAAATACTAACTAGGGCTGACCCAGCTTAGCTTCCAAATCCTGACAAGACCGGGCTAGCCTGAGCCATTCAGGTCAAAGCGGAATGGTTTGAGCCCTGAGAGCCAGTTTGGTGTAGTGGTTAAGTGCACGGACTCTAATCTGGGAGAACCGGGTTTGATTCCCCACTCCTCCACTTGCAGCTGCTGGATGACCTTGGGCAAGCCATAGTTCTGACAAGAGCTGTTCTCTCAAGGGCAATTTCTGTCAGAGCCCTCTCAGCCCCACCTACCTCACAGGGTGTCTGTTGTGGGGAGGGGGAAGGGAAAGGAGATTGTAAGCCGCTCTGAGACTCCGAGTGAAGGGTGGGGTATAAATCCGATCTCTTCTCTTCTACTAAAAACCAATGCGAAGAAGACCTCTCCTCCTGAAGGCAGCAGGTACAGCGACCACCTGCACACCTGGAACATGTTATATTATTTTATTCATGCACCAGTTGTTTCCTCAATGGAGACCCACAGAGGCTTACATCCTTCTCCTTTCCTCCATTTATACTCACAACAACCTTGTGAGGTAGGTTAGGACCAGAGAGTGTGACTGGCACACGTTCACCCAGCACGTTTCCGCAGAGGAATGGGGATTTGAAACTGGATTTCCCACGTCCCAGTCCGACACTTTAACTGCTACACCACGCTGGTTCCCTTGGGTGAAGGGCAAAACATGCAGAAACCTTGTTCAGCAAGATCTGTTTGACATCTACTTCGCTGCCATAGGAAAGGGAGACCATCGTCCCAACACCCCACCTTAAATAAAATACACACATGAAGCTGCCGGATACCGAGAATCAGACCCTTGGTCCATCAAAGTCAGTACTGTCAACTCGGACTGTCAGGGGCTCTCCGGGGTCTCCAGCTAAAGTCTTTCACATCATTGGCTACCTCAAGATCCAGTTTGGTGTAGCGGTTAAGTGTGTGGACTCTAATCTGGGAGAACCGGGTTTGATTCCCCCACTCCTCCACTTGCAGCTGCTGGGTGACCTTGGGCAAGCCACAGTTCTGTCAGAGCTGCTCTCTCAAGGACAGTTCTGGAAAGAGTTCTCTCAGCCCCGCCTACCTCACAGGGTGTCTGTTGTGGGGAGGGGAAGGGAAAGGAGTCTGTAAGCCGCTCTGAGACTCCTTTGGGTAGTGAAGGGCGGGGTATAAATCCAATATCACCTCCTTTTAACTAGAGATGCTTGGGATTGAACCTAGGATCTTCTGGATGCAAAGCAGAGGATCTTCCACTGAGCCGTGGCCCCAGTTAATAGATGAACACACAAAGCTGCCTTATACAGAATCAGACCTTTGGTCCATCAAGATCAGTATTGTCCATTCGGACTGACAGCAACTCTTCAGGGTCTCAGGCAGAGAAAGGTCTTTCCCATCACCTCCTGCCTGGTCCTTTTTAACTGGAGATGCCGGGGATTGAACCAGAGACCTTCTGGATGCCAAGTAGATGCTCAGCCACCGAGCCACGGCCCCTCCCCAATGCCCCGCTCAGTCTTTTGCCTCCCATTCTCCAATGCAGAAGCGCCGCACACCACTTTAAAAACACATTTCAGTTTATTAGCAACTGGTTTTCCTTTTTACCTTTCCACAAGTGCCATCAAGGTGGCTCCGTTTTCAGTCTTGCCATAAAAGTACCTTAAATATCATCTAATTAAAACATGTCCCACCCCAAAAGTGCGTATTTTAAAAAGAGTTACAAACACAAAGAAATAAAAAGACCCGGGAGACAGAAGAGAAGAATTCAACTAAGTGCTCTGAAGTGAGTTCTCGCTGGGCGAGAGTCCGGGCTTCCTTGAAACATCGGCCGAAGGTGGCAGCTTCTTCCTCAATGGCCAGAACACGGCAGAGAGGCCCGGTCGCTGCTCTGGCACTAGCGGTTGCTGTTGACCCAATGGTATCGGTCCACACGGGGACCGGTGAAAGCTGCTGATGGCCGATAGGACTTGAACATCTTGTACTGGAGGTAGTAGGCGCTGATAGGGTGCTGAGAGAGACCATCCGGGGCATATGCTTTTCGCCGGGAATACTGGGCCCAAAGGTGGAACGGCTGCTTGCAATAGTCGCTGCACTGAGAGCAGAGAAAGTGACAGATATGAACACCGCAACCTAGCACAACATGGAAACTCGAGGGGTTAAGCCAATCCCTCTGCGCTGCACCCCTAGCAAGGGTTTTGTTGTCCTTGGTTCAAGGGTTAGCCCAAGTTGTTTGGGTCAAAGCAACTACCCATGTGTCTGCCTGAACCTGCTGAAGCCCTTGGGACTTCTGTGTCCACCGCATTCAACCAAGGCCTTCCCTAATTAGGTCATCCATATTCAGGGCTATTTTGGGGCAGGAACGCACAGGAACGGCGTTCTGTCTAGCTCCCAAGTTGGCCACGCCCAGCAGGAACTCATTAGCATAATAGGCCACACCCAACAGCAGAAACTCATTAGGATTGGCTACTTTAGGGGGGTGTGGCCTAACATGCAAAGGTGCTCCTGCTACAAAAAAAGCCCTGGGTTTTGACCACAAACAAGGTAAACAGAATAAGAAGCAAAAGGTGGGTTTGGCTGGATGACCACACTTCTGCTATCATGGGGGTGTGGCCTAATATGCCAATGAGCTGTGCTGTCGTGGGCGTGGCCTAATATGCTAATGGGTTTCTGCTGTTGGGTGTGGCCTATTATGCTAATGAGTTCCTGCTGGGCTTTTTCCTACAAAAAGAGCCCTGTCCATATTCATTTCAAGGTAGAAGGCATGGCCCCAACAACAGACATTCCTAAGACCAGGGTGCCCCAAGCTTTGAGCCCGAAGGCACCTGTAGCATTTTGAGAGGGTATGGTAGGTGCCACTCCAAAATGGCTGCCATGGGAGGGTGTGTGTCATGATCTGGGCTGCAGGCTTCCCAGGTACTTACCGTGATTCGGCGGGGGACAAAGACGTCTTCGCAGGATCATTCCCGTGGGGACAACAGATGCGCTGCACCATGCCGTCGCCAGGAAGTGATACCATCAAGTTTTCAGCCCCTTTGCCAAAGCGTTGCCCAGTTTCACGTCCTGGCCACGGCATGGTGCATTACAGGGAGGAATGTTCCGGCCGGGGAGCATGTGTCCCCCGCTGGATTGCGGTAAGTAGTTGGGAACCCTACTGGGCTGTGTCACCAGAGGCCTACTAGGCCCAGGGAGCCTGGGTAGCAGTAGGTGAGGCTGGGCCTACAACTCCCAGAAGCCCCTGAGAGGTTTTGGAGTCAAAATTGACCAATAGAAAAAGAAGAGGGCTTGGAATAAAAGATCTGAAGCATCAGGAAAAGTTGTTCTTCTTCCCAGAGGGCAGAGCCAGAAGGAAGGCTGCTGCAGGGAAGAAATGCTCATCCTGAGGGAAGGGTGAGTAGTCTAAGGCCACTGCAGATAGTGAGCAGTATATATTTAGACACATTACAGCATTTGATTTCTTTTCACCCACTTACTGTTAATATTCTGCACCTTGTTTGTTTGACCTCTTATAAAATAAACTATTTGCATTGTTCACTCTGCCTGGTCCTCACGCCTGTTATTCGGCCAAAAGGGAGGTCTGAAGGTCTTGGGAGGGTGCTCTGGGCCTTCTCAAGGGATCCTAAATCCAGAGTGGTGGCAGCGTCAGGTGACACCCCACCTGAGCCTTGACAGGGTGTCAAAACCAAAATGGCTGCCATGGACGGTGGAGCTAATCCCAAAATGGCTACCAAGTACCTCCATTTTTTGCTTTGAAAAAGTATCACATAAAGGGGAATTAAAAGAAATGAAGGTAGGCCCAAAAGAAATGAAGGAAAGCTGAACAGGAGATAGGGAAAAGGAAAAGAGAGATTAAAAAGAATGAAGGCCTGATGGGAAAATGGAAGCACACAATAACTAAGGAAAACACAGGCCTTCCTGCTCCTATAGGGATTGTTAGCTGCTACTCAGGGCCGTAGCTACAGTGGGGCTTCTCAGGGCCCAGCCCCCTGACTTATTGCCAAGGCCCCCTCACTTCCTATCCAGCCCAGGTGCTCCCTTGGGGGTGAGCAGGGTGCCCTCTGGCTTATTTAAAGCCCCCCCCCATTACAAAATCCTGGCTACGGGCCTGTAGAAAATTACGTTCATTTGAATGAGGGCAGCCGGTAACAGACCCCATCTTGAAACGGCTCCACCCACTTTAAGGGGACGTCCTGGTGGGTGTCTCTGTGCCCCACACTGGAGAACCCTTCCATAGACCATCAGCCACCAGGGCAGGCAATGGGAACTTCTGTCCCGCTCCATACAAGGCCCCAAGTCAGTCCTAGCAGCGGCAACCAGGAGACGCGAGAGAAGGAAGAGAGTCACACACCAGGCCAAATGGCCCCGCCCTTTCCACGGGGACCCGGCCTCTCACCTGATAGACACTGTTTGGGTTGCTCACTGTCGGGATGCTCTTGGGCTCCTTCATGCAGATCTCCTCGTCGGAGGAGGACGTCCCAGAGTGGGAATCGGAGGTCAGCACCTTGTCCACGGCCTGGCTGATGCGTTGCGAGAGATCCTGCTCCTCTTCCTCGCCATCAAAGTGGGCAACCGTGAAAGGAGGGTTCTTCTCACCATACCTAGGTGAGAGGGAGGCATCCGGCCGGGCAAGTCACTAAACAGCTGTAGTAGGTATTCAGGCCTAAACAACGGACAGACTCCTCGCAAATGCAGCTGATCTGCTCTCCGCACTAGAACCACAACGTTCACCCATGCTAGTTATTTTGTATGGCGCGTGCATGAGCAGATCAGTTCTTGTGCGAGGGCAAGATTTTCCTGAACCTGAAGCTCATAGCAGGAAGCAAACAGCCATTCCAAGTGGCCGATGCACCAAAGAAGCCCAACGCAAGCAAGCCAGAGAGCAGATCATGCGCCATTGGGAAACACCCAAGAAGCTTAGGGGTGAACTCGTCCTGCAGCTGGTTTGCGCAATGCTGAGCGCAGCCCTGTACACGAGGCAGAGGGCTTTTCTGCATGCTTGACATAGTCCTGATATTCCTGGCAGTCAATCCACAAGTACTGAAATCATCTTGGACGGGGTCCTTCCAAACGTCTGCCCTCCCATTGCATTTTCACAATTGTGGAGTCAATTTATTTTCTTTCACACATGCCTTAAATAATCAGGATTTTCAGGGGAGGGTGCTGTCATCATTGGTGGAGTCACAGCAAACCCCCTTTTTGATTTTTGTGCATGCGTATATTGGTATTATGGCTACATTTTTTAAAAAAGGCACTAAAATATCGATATACCATTGTAATGTTAGGTTAAGCAGGTTGTCTGAATTCCCAGCTTTATTTTTTTTTAAGGTAAGTCTCTACCTTCCGTGCAGGAAGGGGATAGAGATTTACCTTTAAAAAAAATTAAAGCGGAGAATTTAGACAGCTTGCTTAACCTATCATTACAACCATATATCGATATATCAAAATTTCAGAGCCTTTTAAAAAAATTAAAAAATCAAACCACTCATCTTCTTGGGGGAGGGGAAGGAAAGGGAGTGGTTCGACAAGGTGCAACAGTCCAAACGTCAAAAAGTGGGCTGGACGTGGGTGGGACAAAGAAAGCCAACTGAAACATTGATGCACAAGGAAAAAGGCAATTCCAAACTGGCTTCCAGAAAAAGACTGGGGTAAACGTGGTCTTAAAAAAATAAACCACAAAAAGGGGGAGGGGACAAAAAATAAAGAGAAAAACTAAAGGCAAAAAAAATGCATGTGGTAATCAAGATAACCTGAAGCAGGACGGGGTCAGAACGGATGATAGCAACAAAAAATACGCAGAAAAGTCCATCGATCGCACCCACAGACAGTTATGCACTAGAGTCCCACACTTCTCTAAGAGACCACTTCCACCCAGCATCAGTACCCCATACAATCTTCAATCCCTTCAAGTACCAATCGGGGTACCAAAGCTAGATCTTCTCCCAAGGGATCACCTGCAGCACACGTCAAATGGATCCACCCAGATGGTCAGCTCCTTTGGCAGGCCAAGTCGACTGAAATCCACATTGCTCTCCTCGCAGGCCTGCTCCAGCAGAGGATCTCTTG
This sequence comes from Gekko japonicus, assembly GCF_001447785.1. Taxonomy (NCBI): domain Eukaryota; kingdom Metazoa; phylum Chordata; class Lepidosauria; order Squamata; family Gekkonidae; genus Gekko; species Gekko japonicus. The sequence continues at coordinate 70,850 of NW_015174966.1, read as the reverse complement.
CCTGAAAACTGTTTATCCTGATACATCTGGGGAGACAGAAAAGGTACCCGGCTAGTCCTTCTCCTTCATGCCCCAAAATGAGTGGTCGTCATGCCCCACTGGATTAAACCAGAATAACCCGTTTGTGTGGGCTGGAAGCTAGACTCCTGCCAAGCCAGACTACATTGTCTGTGCCAGGGCCACAGTGACTGCGTCTGAAAGGGTGGGGAGAACATGGACTCAGGGCCCCACCCAAAATGCATCTGTCGCAGCTACACTTCTGTCCCTTTTTGACGACTGGGTGGGCAATTCAGGTTTCACAAAGGATAAAGATGGGCTGGTTTGCCAAGGACGGTCAAAATCTCCATGTAAAAAACCAAGACTGTACCGCTGGTACATCGGCACTACGATTGCATAACTGTAAAGCGAAATCAATTTGGTGCAGTGGTTAAGTGTGCGGACTCTAATCTGGGAGAACTGGGTTTGATTCCCCACTCCTCCACTTGCAGCTGCTGGATGACCTTGGGCAAGCCATAGTTCTTTCAGAGCTGTACTCTCAGGAGCAGTTTCTCTCAGAGCTCTCTCAGCCCCACCGACCTCACAGGGCGTCTGTTGTGGGGAGGGGAAGGGAAAGGAGGCTGTAAACCGCTCTGGTATAAATCCAATCTCTTCCTCTTCCCTAAAGTCAGGGGTCATTTCCTGCAGGAGCGCACAGGAGCAGAGCTCCGGCAGTAAAGAGCCCAGGGGGCAGGCACACGCAACAAGCCCTGCGAGGACAGAACTGCACGTTCCCCCCCCCCAATAGCTAGCAATCCAAAACAGTCCAGTGGAGCCTGAGCGGTGGGTGTTGCCTTCTGACACACTTCCAGTGATGTCAGGGGGTGTGGCATATGCAAATAAGTTATGCTAATGGATTATGCTAATGAACTCCTGCACCTCTTTTTCTACGAAATGACCCCTGCCTAATGTTATCTACTATGAATTTTCATGCAAAGTGTCTGGGAAATTTTAAATGCTCTGTAGCTGATGATTTGATCATTTTTGACATGTATTGAATCAATATACGGTGGGTATAGAAGTTAGTCCTGACCTGGATTGCCCAGGCTAGCCCCATCTGGCCAGATCCTGGAAGCTAAGCGAGGTCTGCCATGGTTAGTATTTGGATGGTAGACCACCATCGAAGTCCAGGGGTGCGACTCACGGCAAACCATGAGCCTTCATATTTGATGCTTGCCAGACATCAAGAGATGCCAGCAAGCCTAAACTAAAAGGGAAGGCAATAGTTTTCCATGTGAGATTCTGAATTTCAGAACCTTAAGGTGTAGGTTGCAAATATTCGCCAGCCTGTGTTTCAGCTCTGCACCACCAGTTGCAGATCCCCCCCTCCAACACACACTACCAACACATCTCAAAGATGCTCCTAATATCATTGATGCCAAAGTTAAGATGTACCCCTCTAAAACAAATCCAGTCAGCCTGTGTTAAATAGTGGGTTCTAGACGCATTTCAATTAAACAGCTCTGTTTTATTAAGTGATTTCAGGCATACTGAAAGACGAAACTCCAATGCTGCTGCCTGGTTTTAAAGCATGCAAACACCACACCCAAACACACCCCACTCCCAAGGATAGGCTATTTACATTACACTACTTCCCAGTTGGTCAACTCCAGGATCCTGGTCAGCTATTGTTCTGGAGGAACAAGCTCAACCGGTTCCAGGTACTAGTTCAGGCTCAATACATAACAGCCTGCCTGTCATAACCTGCAACCCAGAAGTCCCCATTTAACGGAGGGGGGCACATGCATATATCATCTACCTGAAAGCTTGCCCTCTGGAGGGATTGTCCAGGTACCAGTGGTTCTTATACTTCTCAAACAAAACCATCATCAGCTTGGATGCAAATGTCTCAGTTTGGCGTTTGCTCAACTGGCCGTGCTTCTTCACTAGCCGCATGATGAAGAACACCGAAACAGCAATTTCATCCTTCATGTCTTTTTCTTTTAAAACAAAAATTGCAGCTAATGGAGTCCCTGCTTCTATAGCACAGATGGGGAAAAGCAAGAGGGAAGTTACTTTTAGAGAGGCCCTTCCATTTGATCCATACTTGGCCCACCCATCATTTAAGATTTATTTATTTATTTATTTATTTTTACACTTATATCCCGCCCTCCCCAGTGGGCTCAGGGCGGCTAACAGAGGCCAGATCATTAGTCTAGCCATAAATAAAAACATAAAAACACAATAAAAACATCAAAACTAAGACTAAAGTGCTCTATCCAGTTACTGGTGTCCTAGGTCCAAGATGGTATCCCCACGACTCAAGCTAGTATTCTCAGCGTACATATCCAGTGGCGACGGCCTATCCAATCTTCTGTAATTCCAAGTTCTTCCTAGGGCCCCATCGATGCATCCATTCAGATGTCTTGACGGTGGTGGTATAGTAGGGTGGCGGCTCCTACTCAAAGGCCTGGCGGAAGAGCTCCGTCTTACAGGCCCTGCGGAACTGCTCAAGGTCCCGCAGGGCCCGGATCTCGCCCAGGAGCTCATTCCACCAGGTAGGAGCCGCCACCGAAAAAGCCCTAGCCCTGGTCACAGATGGCAGCTAGGGTTTGCAAAGAGATCTGTGCCATCTCAGAAGTAGATCTCCCTTTTGGCCCAAATGTGGAAGAACATTTACACTGCGATCGCACACACTAAATAATCCGCTTTCAAGCCACTTTCTGTGCACTTTTTGAACTGGCAAAATACAGTTGAAAAGTGCATTGAAAGGGGACTATTTAGTGTGTGCGATCGCGTGTTTCTAGATCAGACCGAAGCCGTCTAGCTGACATTCCATTGCCAACTGCAGCCAACCAAATGCCTCCAGTAGATCACAGGCACAAAGGGAATAAGCTGTCAGAGATAAACTGCCCCTGGACATGGAAGTTCCAAGTCTGGCCTTTTAAAAAGCTACCTGTGGTGCTGGGCACCACCCCATCTTGTTGTAGTGAACAGTTCCTCGCATGAAGAAACCTTCCTTTTGTCTGTGCTAGAAAATAGGCCTGTCCGCTCTTACAATACTATCCACAGTTTTATCGATTTGCACCCCACCGGTTTAAGCACCATCAGGAAGCACATTGTTCCTTAACAACCGGTCTGGTTCTACTGCTGCCACTCACATACAGCAAGTTTTCCAGCATCAGGGCTTTTTTTGTAGAAAAAGCCCAGCAGGAACTCATTAGCACAATAGGCCACACCCAGCAGCAAGAACTCATTAGCATATTAGGCCACACCCTGACAGCAGTGTTCCCTCTAAGCTGAGTTAGTGTGAGCCAGCTCACAGTTTTTTAGTCTCCGGCTCACATATTTTTGTCTTAGCTCAGGAAGGATGGGGCTCCAGAGCAAACTAACTTATGCAGTAGCCAAATCGCTTGCTCACAACTTTAATGCCAATAGCTCACAAAGTAGAATTTTTGCTCACAAGACTCCACAGCTTAGAGGGAACATTGCGCTGACAGCACAGCTCATTCGCATATTAGGCCACACACCCATGCTACCAGAAGTGTGGTCATCCAGCCACACCCACCTATTGCTTCTTATTCTCTTTACCTTGTTTGTTGTCAAACCCCGGGGCTTTTTGGATGTTAGGCCACACACCCCTAATTGTAGCCAATCCGAATGCGTTTCTGCTGTTGGGTGTGGCCTATTATGCTAATGTGTTCCTGCTGGGTGTGGCCTTGGGAGCCAGCCGGAACTCCGTTCCTGTGCGTTCCTGCCCAGAAATAGCCCTGAGCATGATCAAGCCCTTTTCCCCAGGTGACCACAGCCAAGTCATTCCACAGCAGCACATGCACCAGGGGTGGTCAAACGGTGGCTCAGGAGCCGCATGCGGCTCTTTCGCACATATTGTACGGCTCCTGGGAGAGTGGCTGGGGAAGCTACATATTACTAGCGAACAAATATGATTGGACAAATAAATGTCCTTATCAATATTTGCTCTTTTGTTATTATTTTGGCCGTCTCCTTTAACGTTAACAGAAAGCAGATCTGCATATCGTTCAATAAAAACATGTAATCCCTGTCCATGCCTTGCGGCTCTCAGACACCTGATGCTTATTCTGTGTGGCTCTTATGTGAAGCAAGTCTGGCCACCCCTGAGTCATACACCTATGTCAGGAGTCCCCAACACGGTGCCCCTGCGTACCATGTACCCACTGACACAATTCCTGGGGCCCACCAAGTGTTTTTACAAAGTGGGTGGGAACACACGGGGCTTTGGCCCAACAAGGCTTCTGACTTTAAAAGCACTGCTTTGGGGGCAGCTGCCACTGGAGCAAAAGGATCTTCCCTGTGTGACTGAAGGTAAATTGAGGCAACCATTTTGTGGCTGACTCCGCCTCCTGTGGCAGCCATTCAATGACAGCCATTTTATGGATACAACCCTCCTCAATGCTGTGTCAGAATTCCAAAGGTGCCCACAGGCTCAAAAAGGTGAGAAACCATTAACAAGAGGCTGTTTTAACACACACAGAACCTTCACTGTACGTTGAAGGATAGCGAAAGTATCACACCAAGACCCAGGGGTCATTTCCTGCAGGAGCGCACAAAAGCGGAGCTCCGGCAGTAAAGAGCCCAGGGGGCGGGCACATGCAATAAGCCCCACCCCCTGCTCCCATGAGGAGCAAGAAGCAGTCCTCCTTCTTTCCTTCTCTCCTTCTTTCTTTCCTTCTTTCCTTATCTTTCTTTCTTTCTCTCCTTCCTTCACAGATCTGTTCATTCCCTCCCCCCAGCTAGCAATCCAAAACAGTCCAGTGGCACCTTTAAGGCCAAGGTTTATTCAGGTACAAGCTCTCCCTCCTCTGGGAGGGCTAGGGTTCCCAAGTCCAAGCGGCGCTGGAGCGGGGGACTCCAGCGCTGCTCTGGGAGTGCGTGCCACCACATCACCCGGAAGTGACGCAACCACGCCAGGCACGCTAGAGCGGGGCCACGACCATCCGAGAGAAAACCATAGAGTTTTCCCTCGGATGACCGTGGCCCCGCCCCCAGCGTGCCCAGCGTGGTCGTGTCACTTCCGGGTGACGTGCACGTCGCGTGCTTTGGGGGTGGGGTTCCCCCCGGGGCCCGATCCGCCAGCGGCGGAGAATGGGCCTCTGGGGCGGGGGTTTCCCGCCCCCCAGGGGGACTTGGCAAGCCTAGTGAGGGCAGATCTGCACGTCCCCCCCCCCATAGCTAGCAATCCAAAACAGTCCAATGGAGCCTGAGCTTCTGACACACTTCCGGTGATGTCAGGGGGCGTGGCATATGCAAATAAGTTATGCTAATGAGTTGTGCTAATGAGCTCCTGCACCTCTTTTTCTACGAAATGACCCCTGCCAAGAACTCTGCCACCGAGTTCCTCAAAAATGAGAGGCTAAATAGAAAAGGAAAGGCCATACAGGGCAGCTCCTCTCTTCAGGAAGCTCTGAGGTTACTTAAAACCACATCGGAAGCACTTGCCTAAGATGGACACCACAAACCAGGAAGGCCTCCGGCCAGCCACTGTGGGAAACAGGATGGCTGACCCAGGATGGGAGCCAACAGCACTCTTACAGAAGAAGCATTCCTGGAGGAAGAGCCTAGCGACAACTATTGACCATAACAGCTAAATGGAGCCTCCATGTTCTAAGGCACTCTACCTCAGAATACCAATGGAGGAAAGAGTAGACAGCTGGCTGTGGGCTCCCCAGAAATACTACAGAACCTCAGACTAGATGGACCCTCGGCCTGGCTCTTTTTTGTTTCCTTCTCTCCCCCAGGTTGCCAACCTCCAGTCAGGGCCTGGAGATCTCTCAGAACTACATTTGATCTGCCAGACTACAGAGATTAGTTCACCTAGAGAAAATGGCTCGGAGGGGGGCCTCAGTGGCCCCACAGCCCTGCTCTGAACTCCCTCCTAAAAATCCATCCCCCCCAAAATCTCCAGGAATTTCCCAACCAGAGTTGGCAACCCTATCTCCCCCTCACAATTCATTAGCTACAGCCATTCATTGTTCCAGCACTGCCTGAGTAAGCTTCCCCCACTTCTTAGGACACCCCCCACTCTTTAACCGTAAGCAACAAACATATTACCTCCGGGCAAGAGCAGCCAAAACCTCCTGTATACAGAGATGCTCTAGACAGAAGAACACACCTGCTGTGCTCAACAACACCTGGGAACAAAAGAGAGGCAGACCCCCTCAGCTGCTGTTACTTCTAAAACAACCTAAAACTGCCACAGTTATGGTTTTCTCCCTGCCTCTAGTGAACCAGCTCAAGATCTTCTGCTAGCTGAATGACGCCCCAAGGGTTGTGGCTTCAGTGTTATATCTCCCAGCAGCAGGTGTGCCCCATCAAACAAAATGCCTCCCGTGCTCTTAAAGAGCCATGTGCTCCACTAACCCATTCAGCATGACTTCTTTTTGCTTCTTCTTGCAGCAGCTTCTTTCATTCTGTTCTTGATATGGGCTCATCATCATCAGAAAAAGGAGAGTTTGGATTTATACCTCGCCCTTCACTCGGAGTCTCAGAGCGACTTACAGTCTCCTTTCCCTTCCCCACAACAGGCACCCTGTGGGGTAGGCGGAGCTGAGAGAGCTCTTTTGAGGACTGCCCTTGAGAGTACAGCTCTGAGAGCACTTGTGACTGACCCAAGGTCACACCGGCAGCTGCATGTGGAGGAGTGGGGGAATCAAACCCGGTTCTCCCAGATTAGGGTCTGTGAGCCTAACCACTACACCAAACACTAAATCTGCTGCCCTCACAGGTCCTGGTCCTCCAAAGCAGGGTTGCCAGCAGGCCTGGAGAAAAATGTCCCATCCCTTTAAGAGAGCCTCCATGTGTGGAAAGGCATGGAGGTAAATAATATCACCCTGGGAAATGGCATCCCATTAAGCTGCTGTTAAAGGGACAGGACCTTTTCCTTCCGGGCCTGCTGGTAAGCTGGCTCCGAAGTTCTCTCGTCAAAGACTCGCGGGACCAGAAAAGGGTGTGACACTCCAAGAGCTGATATATGCTTCCATACACAGCTAGCTCTTCTACTGCAGAGGAGCTGGATTCGGACACAGGATGGTGGGTGCAGCTGCAAAATGGCTGCTGGGGGAGTAGGGTTGCCAGGTCTGTGTGGGAAAATACCTGGAGACTTTGGGGGTGGATCCAGGAGAGGGCGGGGTTTGGGGAGGGGAGGGGCCTCAGCATGGTAGAATGCCACGGAGTCCACCCTCCAAAGCAGCCATTTTCTCCAGGGGAGCTGATCTCTGTCAGCTGGAGATCAGTTGCAAAAGCAGGAGATCTCCAGCCCCGCTTGGAGACCGGCAACCGTATGGGGGAGACGGAACCAACCACACGCAGAAGAAGCCCAAGGGCAGGGGAGAAGAGGAGTGAGAGAGAATACTGCAAAGACTGCGGAGGTAGTTATCACTGCAATGCTTTTTAAGAATCTGCACTGCCTATCAGACCTCCAGGGACCAATCAGATGCCTTGCTGGGCAAGAGCGCCACCTGGCTCCACCTACCCACTTTCTCAACACACTCGGCAAGCACCAGGATAGGTGTTGGTGGTTGCCACGGTGCCCGTGGGCACCACGTTGGGGACTCCCGCCTTCGGACAAACCACCCCAGTGCCTCATTGCGGCCTTCCCTTAAGCCTGCTGAGCTAGCAGTCGAGCATGGGAAGACATAGGAGGGTTGGCAAGGCTGTTTGGTGGAGTTTGTCGTAGTGGTTAAGTGCGCGGGCTCTAATCTGGGAGAACCGGGTTTGATTCCCCACTCCTCCACTTGCAGCTGCTGGGTGACCTTGGGTCAGTCACGAGTTCTCTCAGACCTGTCCTTGAAAGGACAGTTCTCTCAGAGCTCTCTCAGCCCCGCCTACCTCACAGGGCATCTGTTGTGGGGAGGGGAAGGGAAAGGAGTTTGTAAGCTTCTCTGAGACTCTGAGTGAAGAGGGGGTATAAATCCAATCTCCTCCTCCTCCTCCTCCTCCTCCTCCTCCTCCTTCGTTGTTGCCAGACTGGTAGACTCTCTGGTTCCCACTCAAGAACACGGTGACCCCTGCTATTTGTGGCAGCCACTCATCTGTGGGTCGGCCACCTTGGGTGTGCCAGTCGCTCTGAATAGCAACAGCCATGGTTTCCTTTCCAGGGGTTTCCTTTCCGAGGAGCAGTGGCCTCTGAGAACCTCATCCGAAATGTGGCACAGAGCAAGGGAAGGCGGTTATCCACGTCCGAAAGGTTCTGGATGGGGCGCCACCGCAGCCCCAAGCATTCCTCGCTAGATTAAATTATGGGTTTCCCTGATCACCGGGCAAGCCCAGGCATGACTAGGGGGAGAAAGCCATCCATGTTCTCTAGCAACTGCCGGCCAACCTTGGAGCAAACATTACTTTCCTAAATATGGACAAATGGAGGCCAGTCCTCTTGCAGGGAAGGGCTCCGATGTACGGAGACGACTCGGGTGCTTGACTGCGACTCCTGGCTTCGAAGAACCTGCTTCCTGCATGGCCTCAGCTGGATAAAAAGAGACAACGTGGTTCTTTCATTGGGAAGAGCCCTTTTCATGCCTGCACTGCAGCTAGAACGTGAAAGTTCACCCCCTGCCTCAAATTCTGTTAGTCCTGAAGGTGCTCCTGGACTCTTGCTCCTTTCCGCCGCATGGCAGAGCACGACAGATGCGCTCGATCCTTTCAGGTAAGGAGGTGGAGGCCGGGTCAAGAAATCAAGGAGGAAACTGGTGGGCCAAAAATGTCCCAAACTGATGAATGCTGTAGAATGTGACAGATTCGGTTTTGAAGTGAGGGAGTCATGGCAATCCAAAATAAGTGGGGGGATTAAAATAGAGGGGTAGCTGTGTTGGTCTGTTGCAGCAAACGTTCGAGGACCAGAGCTCCGTTCTTCAGATGGGGAGGGGCTGTGTGGCTCAGAGGAAGAGCCTCTCGGGTGGCGGTCAGATGGCAGCCTTAACGCGGTCTGCAAACGCTACTAAATAATCAGCTTCTCCCTGCGACGGAGTGTGTTCGATCACACATTGCATCCTGGACCCGCCACAATAACGCGATGAATTGATCAGACGCCTTCGCCCCCCTCGTCCCATTCCAAGCCCTCATCCCGCTTCCAAGACAGTCCCCTCACACCCGCCATGTCTCTGTTGGGATATGTCTGAGGGAAAAACAAGTCCCAGGTATGAGCTCCAGGGCGATACCGGCTGGCACAATGCAAGGGACTATTTTACCCTAGAAATCACCTTGGCACTTGGAACGGAGGGAACTTTTTGAGACGATTTTGTGAGCAAGCAGGTACACAAGGGGGAATTGTGTTCGACCAACCGGTTGGGTGACCGAGCACCAACACGGAGTTTCACAGCCATTGGTCATATATGCGCATATGCGCACCTCGCTAAGCCTTTAAAAATGGCTGAAGCCGGGGACGATTATCCCCAACTGCATGATTGCGACAGAGTGATCAGACATCCAGAGAGGCGCACCGAGCCCGTAGAGAACTGTTTGAACCGGACTTAACCAGGTACCTATTTATTCCAATTCAAACAAAGATGCCCATGGGATGCCGACTCAATAACGCAGGGGGAATGTTGACGTCTGCATTTTTAATCCATCAGTTATTAGTACCGAAGCCGGATCAAAAAGCATGTCTGACTGCACCCTTGCTTGGCATGCAGAACGTCCCAGGTTCAATCCCCCACATCCTCTCCAGTTAAAAGGGCATGGTAGGTAGGAGATTATGTGAAAGACCTCTGACCTGAGACCCTGGAGAGCCACTGCCAGTCTCAGTAGGCAATGCTGACCTTGGTGGACTGAGTGTCTGGTTCAGTAGAAGGCAGCTTCATGCCTTCGTACGCCGTGTGAATCCTTACTAAGCAGACATGAATGTCTGCCTAGTTGGGATCTGCTCGTTGCATTTGAAGAAGTGGGCGTTAGCCATCAAGAGCATGGGTTGGAATGAGGGTTGCCAGCTTTGGCTGGGGAAATTCCTGGATATTTTTGGGGGGTGGAGCCTGGGTAGGGTGGGGTTTGGGTAGGGGGAGTCCACCCTGCAAGGCAGCCGTGTTCCCCTGGGGAACTGGTCTCTGTCTTCTGGAGATAGACAGCTTTCGATTCGATTTCGATTTATTAATCGCTTTCCCCACAAGTGGGCTCAAAGTGATTTACAGTTGGGGCTTCAGGACCCGTATGACAGCAACTCCTGGAGATGTCCAGTCCCCACTTGTAGGTTGGCAATCGCAGTGGGAATAAGAGGCCACGTGGCTCCTGTCCAGAGGTCATTTCGGGGGGGAACGTGGGGGAACGCAGTTCCCCCGGTGAGGTGCAGGTCCACCGCCGGGCCCCTGATGTCAGGGGGTGTGGCATATGCTAATGAGTTATGCTAATGAGTTCCCCTAGCTCTTTTTCTACGAAATGACCCCTGCTCCTGTCCAATGCTCCCCCTAAGATACGGAGTCTTGTGAGTAAAAATTCTACTTTGTGAGCTACTGACATTAAAGTTGTGAGTGAGGGGTTGGGCTACTGCATTAAGTTAGTTTGTTCTGGAGCCGTCCTTCCGGAGCTCAGACACTGACTCAGCTTAGAGGGAACACTGCGTCCTGTCTATTTGAAAATAGATGCTGAACCTTGGAATGGGAAACACGTCTCTAGCATGAGACCTCAGACTCTAAGCAATGCTTAGTGCTATGGCCAAGTCACACACTGCAGCCGCCGAGGTCTCTTTTGGGCAGTTTGGAGAATAATTGTGCATTTCTAGTGTGTCTTTAGCCACAGGAACAGTCACCTTCCCAGCTTTTCAAGCAGTGCCAGGCAGGCTACTAAAAAGCAAAAGAGTACAGCTGGCAGAAAGCGGGAAGAGCCCTTAGCAATGCTTGAGGCTAGGGGAGCTAGGTGAACTCCAACATCAGAAGTAGAATGTTTCAAGCATGCGCCTATGTTGGTTGGTTTGTTTGGAATAACGAAAGCTTGGTCTGTGAAAGGCTGAATATGAGCCAGTTTGGTGTTGTGGTTCAGACTCTAATCTGGGAGAGCCGGGTTTGATTCCCCACTCCTCCACTCGCACCTGCTGGATGACCTTGGGAAAGCCGTAGTTCTGTCAGAGCTGTTCCTGAAAAGAGCTGTTTCTGTCAAGAGCTCTCTCAGCCCCGCCCACCTCACAGGGTGTCTGTTGTGGGGAGGGGAAGGGAAAGGAGTTTGTAAGCCGCTCTGAAACTCCAAGTGAAGGGCAGGGTATAAATCCAATTTCCTCCTCCTCTTCTTCTTCTTCCTTTAGACAAAAGTAATAGGAGTTTGGTGTAGTGTTTGAATTGAATAGTGTAGCATTTGAATTGAGCCAGTTTGGGGTAGTGGTTAAGTGGGCAGACTCTAATCTGGGAGGACCGGGTTTGATTCCCCCACTCTTTCACTTGCACCTGGCTGGATGACCTTGGGCAAGCCATAGTTCTGGCACAGGTGTCCTTGAAAAACAGCTGTTCCTGTCAGAGCTCTCTCAGCCCCGCCTACCTCAGAGAGTGTCTATTGTGGGGAGGGGAAGGGAAAGGAGGCTGTAAGCCGCTCTGAGACACCTTTGGGTAATGAAGGGTGGAGTATAAATCCAATCTCCTCCTCCTCCTCTTCTTCTTCTTCTTCACCGAGAATAGGGTTGCCAAGTGGCACTTACCTTGCCGGCGGGGGACTCCCGTGCGGATCCCGGTGCATGACGCTGGGCACGCTGGGGGCGGGGCCACGACCATACAAGGGGAAACCATAGAGTGGTCCCTATTTATCTATTTATCTATAAACCATAGAGTTTTCCCTTGTATGGCCGTGGCCCCACCCCCAGCGTGCCCAGTGTCATAACGTCACTTCCCTGTGACATGCACGCTGGGGCGGGGTTCCCCCCGGGGCCCGATTCCCCGGCGTCGGGGAACGGGCCTCTGGGGTGGGGGGTTTACCGCCCCCCAGGGGGACTTGGCAGCCCTAGCCAAGAATAACACTGCAGCTCAAGTTTCCACAAACCTCCAGGTGGCGGCAGACCTCCCAGAATTACAACTGATCTCCCGGAAACAGAAATCAGGTCACCTGGAGAAAACGGCCGTTCTGGAAGGGGAACTCTATGGCATTATATCCCATTGAAGCCCCTCCCCTCACCAAACCCCGCCCTCCTCAGGCTCCCCCCCCAAAAATCTCCAGGTATTTCACAGCCTGCAGCTGGCAACCGCACCGTTTGCCGTTGCCTGCCTCTGCATAGCAACCTTGGACTTCTTTGGTGGTCTCCCATCCAAGGACTAACCAAGACCGATCCAGCTGAGCTTCGGAGATCCAAGAAGATCACGCTGGCCGAGACCATCTGGATAAGCATGACAAGGGCTATTTTTGGGCAGGAACGCACAGGAACGGAGTTCCGGCTGGCTCCCAAGTTGGCCACGCCCAGCAGGAACTCATTAGCATAATAGGCCACACCCAACAGCAGAAACTCATTAGGACTGGCTACATTAGGGGTGTGTGGCCTAACATGCAAAGGAGTTCCTGCTACAAAAAAACCCTGGGGTTGTTTTTTTTAATTTATTATTTTTATTTATATTTTACCAGATATATACAACACTTACATTGATAATTCTATACACATAATCTGGAAGAGTCTAGTACAAATTTTTACCCTTTATCCATTTATATACCCCTGCCCATCTTTCTTGAAATACCTTATCATCTTTCCCTTGCAAAATTACGGTTAATTTGTCCATTTCTGCGAGCAAAAGGTGGGTGTGGCTGGATGACCACACTTCTGGTAACATGGGGGTGCAGCCTAATGTTCTAATGAGCTGTGCTGTCAGGGGTGTGGACTAATATGCTAATGAGTTCCTGCTGTTGGGTGTGGCCTATTATGCTAATGAGTTTCTGCTGGGCTTTTCCTACAAAAAGAGCCCTGAACCGTTAGCTTAGATGGGTTTAAAAGAAGATTGGGCAGATTTATGGAGCCTGGGTCTTCTGTCCATGTTAGGAGCTTGAAGTCTGGTGGCAGAACGCCGCAGATAACCAGATGCTGGGAGAGCAGTCAGCAGGGGTGTGGTGATCCAGAAAGCCCGCTTGTGGGAA